>NC_142886.1:13605000-13777500 GCF_051225735.1 Oryctolagus cuniculus
AAGAGAGACAAGCAAAGGGAGAGGGGCTAGGACGCAGCCCTCCGGAAACTCCATCATCGACAGGTGGAGGAGGAGCAGCCAAGGAGGAGCAGAAACTCCAGGAGGACGTGGGCTGCACGGCACTGTGGAGACTGAAACAGGGAGGGAGGATGCTCATGTTTCCAGCTAGGTCAGATGATGCCAAGAGATTAAGTAAGCCAGGACTGAAGAATGCCATGTGCACTTGGCCTTGGGCAGCCCTTAGTAATCTCTGAGTAGTTTCAGTAGAAGGATGGGAGTGGAAATAGAGAGCAAGTTACTCATCCTCTTGAAGAGGTTTGGCTGTAATGGGAAGGATGGAATTATGAGCAGGAGGGCTCTCTCTCTCTCTTTAAAAAAAAAAGATTTATTTATTTATAAGAGTTACAGAGAGAGAGGGAGAGATCTTCCACCTGCTGGTTCACTTCCCAAGCACTTGGGCCATCTTCCACTGCTTTCCCAGGCACATTAGCATGATCTTGGATCAGAAGTAGAACAGCCAGGACTTGAACCAGTCCCCATTGGGATGCCAGCATGGCAGGCAGCAGCTTAACCCACTATGTCGCAATGCCAGGCCTGGAGGGGGAGCTCTGTTAGGATGGACAAGCAATGCTAAGGATGAAAGCAGTCACGTGGCTCTGAGAACATAGGAGGTAACATCACCCAAAACACAGGTAAAGAAACGGGCCTCAGCTGAAAAAGAAGCACCTAGGTGTGTGACTCTCAGCCTGCTGTCCAAGTTTGCCAGATTGAAGGTCACACATTTAGGGGCAGGTGTTTGGCACAGAAATTAACAGTTGGCGCCTGAATCCCACATCAGAGTGCCTGGGTTCGAGTACCAGATCTGCTTCTGATTCCAGCTCCCTGGGAGGTAGCAGTGATGGCTCAGGTATCTGAGTCATTGCCACCAACTTGGAGACCTGGATTGAGTTCTTAGCTCTTGGCTTCAGCCTGGCGTGGGCTCTGTTGCAGGCATTTGGGCAGTGAACCAGCAGATAGATCTCTCCCTCTCTCCCTTTCAAATAGCTAAACAATTTTTAAAAAGAAATCACCGGCACACGCTCTCTCAAACTTACCCCTAATGGTAGAGCTAGAAACATGGGACTCCAAATCCCATTAAGTTGCCATATACCAATGCCATCTTACTAGTTAAAGTGACAGAAAGAGACAGAGAGAGGTCTTCAATCCACTGGTTCACTCCCCAAATGGCTGCTATAGCTAGACCTGGGCCAATCCGAAGCCAGGAGCCAGGAGCTTCTTCTGGGTCTTCCACATGGGTGCAGGGGCACAAGGACTTGGGCCATCTTCCGCTGCTTTCCCAGGCCACAGCAGAGAGCCGGATTGGAAGTGGAGCATGGGGGACTCGAACCAGCGTCCATATGGGATGCTGGCACTGCAAGCAGCGGCTTTACCCACTATGCCACAGCACCAGCCCCAAATAAACTCACCTTTTAACTAGTTTCCAAAAACTTCATCTTAGGCAGTATGAATTTTTTAAAAAGAGATCCAGATCTAGGTACACCAACTCTCTGAACTTCACAACAGATACAGGAAAGATCTTACAGGACTTGTAGAAAGGACCAGAGGCAAAGTGGGGAGAGTGGGAAGAGAACAGAATAGTGAGGATCTGGGAAGCAAGGGGTCCTGCCGCCCCTGTCATTCATGGGGGCAGTTGTTGGGTGGCTCATGATGAGAGGGAACACAGGAAAGGAAGTCTCCAGGGGAGACCACAGCGAGCAGGTGCACCCACGACCCAGGCACAGCTTCTCACAGGCCTCGGGCATCCTCGAGGGAAGGGCCTTCAATCACTTTTTGACTCAAAAACAGCTGAAGTGAGATGGATTCCAGAGACTGAGAGCAGAGCAGAGGAGCAGGCATAAAAGTAATGCCCCCATAAAACACAGCCAAGGAAGTGACACCGTGTACTCACAATGGCCTAGACACAGCCTGCTGATCAAGGGTGACAGCTCCATAAACCATCCCTACCTCTGCTTTCTAACAGGAAAATCAAGTGAGGTTAAATATTTCATGTGGCTAAAGAACACACACACACACACACACGCACACATCTCTCCCATGCCCAGTTTATTTTCTGACGTAACTCACCTCGTTGAAGCGACTCCTATTGGAAGGCTGCCATTGAAATCTGGGACCTCCCCTAAATGTATTCGCAGTTGGTTCCTGGCAAACCTCATACCTTTCTGTGAAGAATCAAATTGCTTAAAGCCTTAGAGTTTTGTGGGTTAATAAGAAAAATACTTCAGGGGCCGGCACTGTGGCGCAGCAGGTGAGGCCGCCGCCTGCAGTGCCGGCATCCCATGTGGGCGCCAGTTTGAGTCCCAGCTGCTCCAGTTTTCTGCTACGGGCTGGGAAAGCAGTGGAGGATGGCCCAAGTGCTTGGGCCCCTTCACCCGCGTGGGAGACCAGGAGAAGCACCTGGCTCCTGGTTTCAGGTCGGCGCAGCTCTGGCCATTGCGGCCAATTAGGGAGTGAACCAGTGAATGGAAGACTCTCTCTCTGTCTCTCTCTACCTCTCCTTCTGTCTCTGTGTAACCCTGACTTTCAAATAAATAAGTAAATCTTAAAAAAAAAAAAGAAAAGAAACATACTTCATACAGAAAGAAGGAATAGTTTAGAGGAGCAACACTGACCACAGTGTGTCACCTCAAACGTTGCATCTACTCCTGGGATACCAATGTAAGTAGCATGTCACCGAATGAGGCAGAAATACAAGGTGGGAGGCCCGCGTCATGGAACAGTGGGCTAAGCCACCGCCTGCAACACCAGCATCCTATGGGAGTGCCAGCTCAAGTCTGGGCTGGGAGTCCTGGGTGGAGTCCCTGGCTCCTGGCTTCAGCCTGGACCAGCCCTGCTGGGTGTGTGTGTGTGTGTGTGTGTGTGTGTGTCTCCATCCCCACGACTCTGCCTTTCAAATACATAAATAAATCTATAAAAAAATAATACGGGGGGGGGGGGGTCACTGTTCTGGCATAATGGGTAAAGGCACCTCCAGAGACACTGGCATCCCAGATGGACTCCCATTCAAGTCCCAGCTGCTCCACTTCCAATCCACTCCCTGCTAATTGCCTGGGAAAGCAGCAGAAGATGGCCCAGGTGCTTGGCCCCAGCCACCCACGTAGGAGACCCAGATGAGGCTCGAGGCTCCTGGCTCCTGGCTGTTGCAGCCATCTGGGGAGTGAACCAGTAAATGAAAGATCTCTTCCTCTCTCTGTAACTCTGACTTTCAAATAAACAAATGAATCTTTATTCATATTATGAAAAACTAGGAATGACTTTTTAAAAATTATTTTGTTATATTTATTCATTTGAATGGCAGAGAAACAGAGAGGGAAAGACAGAAAAAACTATGCATGGATTTTAAAAAAACTTTTTAGACTTATTTATTTATTAGAAAGGTAGAGTTTCACAGAGAGAGAGAGAGAGAGAAGGAGAGACAGAGAGAGAGATCTTCCACCACTGGTTCACTCCCTAAATGGCTGTAACGGCTGAGAATGGCGTAGGTCGAAGTCAGGAGCCCCGATGTGGGAGAGGCAGAGGCCCAAGCACCTGGGCCATCTTCTGCTACTTTCCCAGGTGCATTAGCTGAGAGCTGGACAGGAAATGGAGTGACCAGCACTTGAACTGACATTTATGTGGGCTGCCAGAGTCATAGGTGGTGGTCTAACTCTGTGCTACAATGCCAGCCACTCAAACATTTTTTGCACCAGAATAAACTTATCTTTTCATTCCATTTTTCCACAAACATTGTAAAGTAGCCTCGTAACTTTTCAAACCAAAATCATTTAAAATTCTTTAACTCTGAATGCAGAACTTAAGAAACTCCTCATTTTTAATGTTTCTCCAGGGCATTATATAAAAGTGTGAGTGACAGCAGCAAGTGAATGGGGTTTAAAACAGTAATCAGATGGTCAGGTTGTTCCATTAACTTTTCTTATCTGGTTCTGGTCCATTAAAGAGCCTAGTGGTTTTTAACTACAAGCAGCAGCCAAGATATTAGACTGTAAGCATAGAGTGAGAAACCTGCGAAAGGAAAATGACTGATTTACTCTAACGGTGGCTTCCTCTTCACCCTTTACTGGGTTTTCTGTGCATCCTGTTCATGGCAGTCTCTCGATCACCTGGAGGCCATCTGATTAGTAGTCCGTTCTGGCCATTGGCATCATACTTGGACTTTTTAAAGTCCTAGGAATCCCCTCCAGGTCATTTATAGTAACCCCTACCTACTCTTCCTGCCTTTGAATTGAATTATTTTATACAGTAAAATTTAACACAAAAAACAGCTTTCATCACTTTGAATGATCTCAGGGCCGACGCAGTGGCATAGCAGGTAAAGCTGCCGCCTGCAGTGCCAGCATCCCATATGGGCGCCAGTTCAAGTCCCAGCTGCTCCACTTCTGATCCAGCTCTCCACTCTCAGCTCTCTGCTATGGCCTGGGAAAGCAGTGGAGGATGGTCAGCTTGAGGTCAGCATAGCTCTGGCCATAGCACAGCTCCGGCCGTTGCGGCCAGCTGGGGAGTGAACCAGCAGACAGAAGACCTCTCTTTCTCTGCCTCTGCTTCTCTCTCTGTGAAACTCTGACTTTCAAGTAAATAAATAAATCTTTGAAAATTTTTTTTGAATGATCTCAGTACTAAGATCACTCAGGCACTCTTGGCTTGTTTTTTTCATGGCTTTAGGGAGTGGGGAAATCTTCACTTTACATGGAATGTTCTACTAACATGTAGCTATGACTATTGACCATCATAGCTCTTACAGATTTTCCCGATATATTGTCAGTGAAAAACATAGGCATCCAACTGTAATTCAGGAGGATCCCACTTGACATGAACTGTGCATGTGTGGGGTGGTGCTGGTTTGGGATGCCCTCATCCCCACCTGCGTGATGGTTCAAGTCCCAGCTTCTCTGCTTCCAAACCAGCTCCCTGCTGATGAACCTGGGAAGGCAGCAGAGGTTGGCTCAAGTCTTTGGGTTCCTGCTACCCACCCAGTAGACCAGATGGAGTTCTGGCTCCTGGCTTCAGCCTGACCCAGCCCTGGTTCTCGTGGGCATTTAGAGGGTGAACCAGCAGATAGGAGACATCATCTCGCTCGCTTGCTCTCTCTCTCTCTCTCTCTCTCTCTGCCTTTCAAATAAAAAAATAAATTTTTAAAAATGTGCGTGTGTGTAAGTATGGAAGGATTTACCCAACAGTGGTTCTCACAGGCCCTCAAGTCCACCTGGTGTTGGAAACAGAGACCCTGGACGGAGTCAGGCTGCCTCCGCCCAAATCCTGTCTTTGTCCCTTATGTACTTGGGCTCCCCTGGCTGTTCCTGTGCCTCAGTTTTCTCGTCTGTAAAGTGGGCTGCTGTGAGTTTTGTGGACGTTACTCTATGTCAAGCACTTGGCACAGTGCCTCGTACACAGTAGGCGACTTTCTAAGGGTTTATTATTATGAGTGGCCTTTTCTTCTTCATGTAGGTCTGTATTTTGGTTTCCTTTAGGTAAGTTTTGCAATATAAGGGTTTTTTCTTCCAGCTGATATTAACAATTTTTAAACAGCACCCCGTATCACAGGTAAAGTTGACTTCAGCCCTGTCAAATCTCAATCATTTCCTGTCACCCTTCTGGTGAAACTTGAACGTTTGCTGGTTCCTGACAATGAAGACGCTGCTTGGCCCCTATTCCCGTGAGCTGACAGTTCCTAACAGGAAAGCCTAACACGTGACTTCCGTCTTTGAATCCTGGTGAGGTGGAAAATTCTCACATAAACCCCAACCTTCTTTTTCATGCAAGGAACCAACTTTCTCCAAAACTGGTCCAGAACTATTCCTCCACTAAAACTCTTTTTTTTTTTAAACTTTTATTTAATGAATATAAATTTCCAAAGTACGATTTATGGATTACAATGGCTTCCCCCCCATACCGTCCCTCCCACCCACAACCCTCCCCTTTCCCACTCCCTCTCCCCTTCCATTCACATCAAGATTCATTTTCGATTATCTTAATATACAGAAGATCAGCTTAGTATACATTAAGTAAGGATTTCAACAGTTTGCTCCCACACAGAAACATAAAGTGAAAAATAATAGATGATTTTTTTTAAATGATGATGAAATCAGATCAGACCTATTGTCATGTTTAATCCCAGTGAGAGTCAAGTTGGGAGTTGATAATTTCTTTTTTTTTTTTTTTTACAGAGGATCAGTTTAGTATGCATTAAGTAAAGATTTCAACAGTTTGCACCCCCATAGAAACACAAAGTGAAATATATTGTTTGAGTACTCGTTATAGCATTAAATCTCAATGCACAGCACATTAAGGACAGAGATCCTACATGAGGAGTAAGTGCACAGTGACTCCTGTTGTTGACTTTACCAATTGACACTCCTGTCTATGGCATCAGTAATCTCCCTATGCTCCAGTCATGAGTTTCCAAGGCTATGGAAGCCCTCTGAGTTCTCCGACTCTTATCTTGTTTAGACAAGGCCATAGTCAAAGGTCCACTAAAACTCTTTACACTTCCCAGCCCTCCCCTCCTCCCAGAACACTTAAAATTCAGACTGGAACGCAGAAAGTTAGAAAATGGGAGAGTGAAATAGATAAATTTAGTATGCTTACCTTCAATATTAACTCAATCCAACCCCACTATGCAGTCAATATCGTTTTAGCCCTGGAAGCCAGCAAGTGATTGCAAGGCCATTCAGACCTCCCAACCAAGACCTCTGGGGTGACACAGAATGCTAGATAGCTTAGGAATTGGTATTTTTTAAAAAGGTTTTATTTATTTGAGAGGTAGAGTTAGACACAGAGAGAAAGGTCTTCCATCCCCTGATTCACTCCCCAAATGGCTGCAATGACTGGAGCTGTGTCAATCCAAACCCAGGAACCAGGAGCTTCTTCTGGGTCTCCCACTTGGGTGCAGGGGCCCAAGAACTTGAACCATCTTCTACTGCTTTTCCAGGCCATAGCAGAGAGCTGGATTGGAAGTGGAGCTGCTGGGACTCGAACCGGCAGGCGGAGGCTTAGCCCACTATGCCACAGAGCTGGCTCTGGAATTGGCATTTTTGATGTTGGTTAATCAGTTCAAGTGATTCTTCTGCACTCACGTTTAAGAACCCCAGGCAAGGAAGACAACAGCAGCTACAGCCCAAGAGTTCACATCCTCCAGGGCTGTTGGTGACCTTGGGCAAGTCGTACAATTGCACTGAATAAGACACAAAACTGAATTTAGGGCACATTTCAAAGTCCTACAGCACTCTACGAAGGAAACATTGACTTAAAAGATCAGTTTTTAATGTGAGCAGAAAACGAAAAGGCATATAAGGTAGATGGTTGCTGCTCTTTTTAGTCTTAGAAAATGAACCTCTACCTTATTGGCAGCTACGTGTTAGAAGAAAGTCATGCCCTTTTTGAAAGGAACTACAAAAGTTGCCTTGGCTTTTTTTCCCTTTTTTATTTATGTCCTACTAGAATATTGTAGGCAAACTAATTTATTTTCTGACCAGGGAAAAAGTCTTTAAGAAGCAATTACTTTTTATAACATCAGATTGAATAACTTACCTTGCTGTTCAGCCCACATTCTACTGGAGATAAAAAAAAAAAGTAAGACCTATTTTCTGACTCCTAATTGTTCAGAATCTGAATTTTATTTTAAAAATTAATATTTTTAAAAATATTGTTTGGAATATTGAATAGTTTCTCCTCACTAAAAATGCTTCCCCCCCCAAAGCTTTATACTTTTAATAAATTTTGAGTGCTCATATAGCCACCCATCCATAGTGTTTGGACTTAATGTGATTGATTCTAGAATTTGAATTTTTTAAATCATTTTTGTCTTTGAAACATGTTTTGGTCTTTAGGGCTGGTGTTTATTTTCGGTTTTGTGGTCAAGATGAATTTCTTATTCATCCAGACATCAAAAATACCAATTCCAGGACTGGCTCTGTGGCATAGTGGGCTAAGCCTCCATCTGCCGGTTCGAGTCCCAGCAGCTCCACTTCCGATCCAGCTCTCTGCTATGGCCTGGGAAAGCAGTAGAAGAGGGTTCAAGTTCTTGGGCCCCTGCACCCAAGTGGGAGACCCAGAAGAAGCTCTTGGTTCCTGGGTTTGGATAAGTGTGCCTTTTAGCTTCCTTTGTATATGAAATTACAAATGAAATAAGTTGTATGTACGTGTTTGCCATAAGTAGTATTAAAACAAGAAAAACTATTAGACTGCAAAATAAAATAGATAAGTTTACTGAGGCGCTGTGGCATAGTGGGTTAAAACCCTGACCTGCAGTACCAGCATCCCATAAGGGCCCCGGTTCTAGTCCCGGCTGCTCCATTTCCCATCCAGCTCTCTGCTACGGCCTGGGAAAGCAGTAGAAGATGGGCCAAGTCCTTGAGTCCCTGCACCTGTGTGGGAGACCTGAAAGAAGCTCTTGGCTCCTGGCTTTGGATAGGCCCAGCTCTAGCTCTAGAGAGTGAGAGAGAGAAAGAGCTTCTATCCATTGGGTCACTCCCCAAATGGTCCCAATGGTCATCGCTGGGCCAGGTTGAAGCCAGGAGCCAGGAGCCTCATCCAGGTCTCCCAATGTGGTGCAGGTGCTCAAGCAGTTTCCTAGGTATTGCTTTCCCAGGCACATTAGCAGGGAGCTGGATTGGAAGTGGGGCAGCTGGGACTTGAAGTGATGGCCATATGGGGTGCTAGCGTTGCAGGTGGCAGCTTAACCAGCCACGCCACATTACCAGCCCCTTCCACAAACTGCCTGAAGTCCCTTTGTATAAAATGTTAGTTCTGCCTCACCCTGCTCCTCACCTTCCCTTCCAGTCACCCCATCCTTGCTGCCCCACATTCAATGCCACGTGTCCATCTGGGGGTAAGGCTGATCCAGCCCAGGCATAGACTCACACCCAAGCGAGCCCCTGGCAGAGACCCTTCAAATCAGGGGCAGAATTTCTAACCCCTTCTAGCAGCCCAAACATCATCACTTCCACTGAGGTTCTAAACATGGAGGGCACTGGGAAAAAAAATCATGGGAGTGACAAGAAAGACAAAAGAGGGCTCTGGCGAGTACAACAAAGAGAAAGGGAGAGGACAAGCTCTTGGGTGAACTGGGTGTGGAAGCAGAAAGCACACCTAGTACAAAGGAGAAACTTGGGCTGGATACAGGAGAAAGGAAGCCGACAAAGGAATTTTACACATTTCCCCGAGTTACTCATTTTTTTTTTCCAAGAGTCGGAACAACTGAAATCAGGAAACACCTGTGCTTGTTAGCGTTAGTTAGGAAATGATTTGAAAAACTTGGACTGCATTTGAGATAGCTGGTGGCAGGCAGTGATATCATTCCAGCATCTATATTTCCGTGTAACGCACAAGCCGTTTCTTTTTGTTTGGGTCCGTTTTTGGAACAGCCATCCGAGGCCCAGTGCAGTATATTTATGGAGTGATTGTTACATTTTCTAAGTTTTAAGGTTACCTGGCATTTAGCCGCATGCTTGTTATTTGTTCCCGTTTATAATTATTTGAGGATTGTTATAATCACCCGTAAATACGGCCATCATCATTTTGAAATGAAAATAGATCTGTGGAATCACTATTTTAAGACAGTAGACAAAAATACAGGATTGGAATAAGGTGGGCCAGGAACAGAAAAAAAATAAAAAATAAGGGAACGGAAAGGGCTAGAGACATCTAGACCAAGTTTGAAGATATGCTAGAGACATCTAGACCAAGTCTTTATTAGGAGTGGAATTAGAACTTAGGGCCAGGCCGTTGGTGCAGCAGTTAAACCACATCGCGGGGCCTGGGTTCGAGTTCCAGCTCTGCTCCCAGTTCTAGCTCCCTCCTAAGGGGAGGTGGCAAATGCTGGCTCAGGAACGTGGGCCCTGCCATCCACGTGGGAGACCTGGATCGAGTTCTGGACTCCCGGGCATTTAGGGAATGAACCAGCAGATAGGAGGTCTGTCTCTCAAATAAAATACATAATTTTTTTTAAACATTAGCAGTTGTTGACTACTTTCAAGTAAACTGCTGACTCAGCAGGACTTATCACTGATCAACTCACATAAACAGCATTATCATTTATAGTATTCTGATATTCTTTGTTCAATGATAAAGCGAAACACACACGGTTATTTATTTATATCAGTTTCCTTAGGAATACAATATGGGACAAGTCTGTTTCTGGCATTTTCTTTCTGATATGCCAGTGAAATTATAATCATTGAAAAAAGGTGCTTCTGTTGTCTTTAAGAAAATTACAAGTTAAAATTTGTACCAGTGAACAAAGTTTGTAGAGATTATTTTATTGTCTTATAATTTTATCATATCACACTCTTCAAAATAGAGCCATATTAAGAATCTACTTAAATTCTTTTTTATTTTTTTATTTTTTTTCTTGACAGGCAGAGTGGACAGTGAGAGAGAGAAAGAGACAGAGAGAAAGGTCTTCCTTTGGCATTGGTTCACCCTCCATTGGCCGCCGCGGCCGGCGCACCGCGCTGATCCGATGGCAGGAGCCAGGTGCTTCTCCTGGTCTCCCATGGGGTGCAGGGCCCAAGCACTTGGGCCATCCTCCACTGCACTCCCGGGCCACAGCAGAGAGCTGGCCTGGAAGAGGGGCAACCGGGACAGAATCCGGCGCCCTGACCAGGTGTGCCGGCGCCGCTAGGTGGAGGATTAGCCTATTGAGCTGCAGCGCCAGCGAAATACATCTTTGACCATTTTTTTTTTTTTAATTTTTTTTTTTTTTTTTTTTGACAGGCAGGCAGAGTGGACAGTGAGAGAGAGACAGAGAGAAAGGTCTTCCTTTGGCCGCTGGTTCACCCTCCAATGGCCGCCGCGGCTGGCGCACCGCGCTGATCCGATGGCAGGAGCCAGGTACTTATCCTAGTCTCCCTTTGGGGTACAGGGCCCAAGTACTCGGGCCATCCTCCACTGCACTCCCTGGCCACAGCAGAGAGCTGGCCTGGAAGAGGGGCAACCGGGACAGAATCCGGCGCCCCGACCGGGACTAGAACCCGGTGTGCCGGCGCCGCTAGGTGGAGGATTAGCCTATTGAGCCACGGCGCCGGCCATCTTTGACCATTTTGAAATCCATGCATAGTTTTCTCATAATCCACATTTTCCATGATCTTTTTGAAGACTCTCTGAATGCATTTCGCCAAAATAAACTTCTCTTTTAATTCCATTTTCCATTAAACAGCGACTTCAGGGTGAGCATTTAGTGCTGCAGCTAAGCTGCACAGGGGAAGCCTGCAGCCCGTATCAGCGCACCTGCTGCTAGTTCCACTACTGCGTCTCCCATCCAGTTTCCTGCGAATGTGTGCCCTCGGAGGCAGCGTGCGATCGTTCAAGTACTTGAGTCCCTGCCAGCCACTTGGGGGACCTGAGTTAAAGTCCAGGCTCCTGGCTTCGACCTGGCCGAGTCAGCTGTTGTAGGCTTTTGGGGAGCAAACCAGCAGATGGAAGAGCCCTTTCTGGGTCTATCTACTGTCCGTGTGTATCTCTCTCTCTCCCTTTCAAATAAAATGTTAGTAAATTTTCAAAAATTTGAAAAGAACAGTGGACTGATGTAGAAATAAAAGATTTCTAAAATGTGATTTTGTATTTTAGTAGTTTATTCAGCTGTACGTCCTACCCCGACATGGATGGGAGAGGATGTGTGCACTTCTGGCTACCCAGAGTGGCTGGTGCCAGGCGCGCCAGCTCCCCCTGCAAACAACCAGAAATACATGAGGTAATGGATTCCAGGCATTCAACACAAAACACTGCAGGACCTTGGTCCTTGCAAGGAAGGAAACACGAAGTGATCTGCACATCCTGTCAACTTTCTGCCTTGGGGCATGGACTGCACTAAAAGGAAGTGGAATCCAAGAACCCAGAAACAGGGGGAACCTTGCTCAGCCCAAGACGGACAGGCTGAGAGCCTCGGCGGTCATCCTTGGAATGTGTGCGGCGAGGAAGAAGCTGGGTGCAAGAGGACCAGGAGACCTCACCAGGGTTCCCCTGGCAAGAACGGCTGCTGTGAGGAAGGCCGGGCCGAGTCCCCCGGGCTGTGCAGTACTGGGAGAGGGGCCAGGCCAGGCGTCGCAGGCCCTGCAGTGCCCCTGACTCCAGCCGGACAGGAGAGACCTCGCGAGCACCTCACACACACAGCTGGACTCCAAGGAGGCCACACCTTAGCAGTAAGCACCAAGGACTAAGCAACAAACTGAAAGAACTAAGTAATAGGAGTCCACAGCCCCAGAAACGGCTCATAGACATGTGAATAGCAAGGGCTATCTTTTTTAACTTTCTTCTCATACTGTTAAAAAAAAAAAAAAGACAATAGACTGCTCGAAGCCAATCATATTGCAGGGCTTTGAACTCACATAGAACTGAACTATATGACAACAATCAGAAAAGGCACACAGAATTAGCAAAATCATACTGCGAGAAGGCTCTTATAACTTACATGCAGTCATGCAATATTAACTCTGGACAGACTGATAAGATTGTGCTGTTAAGTATGGTACTAAGCCAGAAGTGACTAAATTCCAACTCAATTAAAAATAAATCAGATTGGGGGCTGGCGCTGTGGCCCAGTGGGTTAAGCTGCTTCCTGCAATGCCGGCCTCCCATAATGGGCGCCGGTTCAAGTCCTGGCTGCTCCACTTCCGATCCACCGATCCAGCTTCCTGCTGGTGCTTCTGGGAAAGTAGCCAAAGATGGCTCAAGTCCTTGGGCCCCCACACCCACATGGGAGACCCGGAGGAAGCTGCTGGTTCCTGGCTCCTGGCTTTGGCCTGGCCCAGCCCCAGCCATTGCAGCCATTTGGGGAGTGAACCAGTGTATGAAAGATCTTGATCTCTCTCTGTAACTCTGCCTTTCAGTTAAATAAATGAATCTTTAAGTAAATAAATAAATCAGATTTAAACATCATTTCATCAGCTGTACCAGCCATATTTTTAAAATACATTTATTTCTTTGAAAAGCAGAGAGAAAGAGAGAGAGGGAGACAAACAGGGATCTTCCAACAACTGGTTCACTCCCTGAATGCCTGCAACAGCCAGGGGGGGGCCAGGCCAAAGCCAGGAGGAGCCAGAAACCCAATCCAGATGTCTCACGTGGGTGGCAGGGACCCAAATACTTGAGCCATCACCTGTGATCTCCCAAGGTGTGCATTAGGAGAGCACTGGATGTGGGACTCAAATCCAGGTGATCTGATGAAAGATACAGGGTCCCAAGTGGTGTCTCGCTCGCTATGCCAGCCCCTGCCCCTCGGCCACATTCCAAGTGGCTTCCCTAGTGGAAAAACACACAGAACATTTCCATCGCTAAGGAAAGTTTAGTTGGAGAATACTGACCAGCGAAAGATAACAGACACAGATGTATAACTGAGAACTATTGGGGGAATTAAAATAGAATATGCAATGGGGTTATGGCCGTAGAAACCGATCACATAGTGAGGATATCCTCAGCCACAAATACCTCCAGTGCACCGAGCTTACCAGCCGTCCTAGGTTGGCCGCAGAGCACATGTAGAGCAGTGGTTGTGACCACAGGGCTGACGGGGGCTGCACTCGCTTGCCACTGCCCAGCATCTTGACAGAGGCCTGAACCGCACATTGCTAGCCTGGGAAAACGTCAAGTTCAAAGCCCATTTCTACTGCCTGTGCATCACTGTCCATACCATCAAAAAGTCAAACCATCATAAGTCAGGGACAGGCTGTCCTAAAAATATTCTGTTCACCCAAAGAAAGACAAGAGGAAATGAGAAACAAAGAACACAATCGAAGAAAACCAGGCGGAACAAGCAGAAGACAAATTAACAAGCTGATAGGTTTAAATCCATAATTGGGTAATTGCTATTGATAATTACAATATAAATGAACCAAGTAATCCAGAGAAAAGGAAAAGATTGCAAGAATGAATTAAAGGCAATATTTAACAAAATGCTTCTGGGGCAGGCTTTGGGCCTAGCAGTTAAGACACCCACATCCCACAGCAGAGCGCCTGGGTTCGAGTTCAAGGTTCACTCCCAATTTCAGCTTCCAGTTAATGTGCAACCTGGAAGGCAATGGTGACAGCTGAAGAACTTGGTCCCTGCCACCACCATAGGAGACCTGGATTGAGTTCTGGGGCTCTGGTACAGCCCTGGCTGTTGTGGGCATTTGGAGAGTGAACTAGCAGATGGGAGTGCTCTCTCTCTCTGCCTTTCAAATCAATAACAAAGTAAAAAAAAAAAAATTTTTGTTTGAATATTTCCACACAAGATCCATTTTAACAACACAGATAGATTAAAAGTAAAAGGAGGGGTGTGGGCGCTGTGGCGTAGCAGGTAAAGCTGCCACCTGCAGTGCCAGCATCCCATAGAGGCACTGGCTCGAGTCCTGGCTGCTCCACTTTCAACGCAGCTCTCTGCTATGGCCTGGGAAAGCAGTAGAGGATGACCCAAGTCCTTGAGCCTCAGAACCCGCTCGACAGACCTGGAAAAAGCTCCTAGTTTCTAGCTTTGGATCAGCACAGCTTCAGCCATTGCAGCCATCTGGGGAGTGAACCAGAGGATAAAAGACGTTTCTCTCTCTCTCTCTCTGCCTTTCAAAACAAATAAAGATTTTAAATGACAATTGAACTCTGATAATTCTCCTTGAATTGAAATTTCTCTTGTGTGATTATATCAAAGCCAGCTCTCTCTCTCTCTGCCTTTCAAATAAATAAATAAATATTAAAAAATAAAATAAAAGGAGGGGGATAGATAGACCAAGCAAATCTCAGGAAGCTGGCTTTGATATAATCACACAAGAGAAATTTCAATTCAAGGAGAATTATCAGAGTTCAATTGTCATTTAAAATCTTTATTTGTTTTGAAAGGCAGAGAGACAGAGACAGGGACAGTGAGGGAACTCTTATCTACAAGTTCATTCCCAAAATGCACTCACAACAGTTGTGGCTGGGCCAAGCTGATTCCAGGAGCCAGGAGCTCAACCCAGGTCTTCCATATGGAGTCAGGGACCCAAGCACTAGCGTCATCACCGCCGCCACCCAGGGCTGCAGGAAGTTGGAAACAGAAACAGAGCTGGACTTGAACCTGAGCACTCCAGTACGGGATCTGAGAGTCTTAAGCAGTATTTTATTATATTTTATCTTTTAAAGATTTATGTTTTATTTGAGAGGCAGAATTATAGAGGAAGGGGGAGAGGGGTCTTCCATCTGCTTGTCCACTCTCCAAATGGCCACAACAGCCAGAGCTGGGCTGATTTGAAGCCAGGAGCCAAGAGCTTCTTCCAGGTCTCCCATCTGGGTGGCAGCGGCCCAAGCACTTGAGCCATCTTCTGCTGCTTTCCCCAGGCCATTAGCAGGGAGCTGAATCAGAATGGAGCAGCCGGGACTCGAACAAGTGTCCATATGGGATGATGGCGCCACAGGTAGAGACTTAATCTACTACTCCACAGCGCTGGCCCTCTAAGCAGCATTTTATCCTCTGTGCCAAATACCTACCCCTAAATGGTCATTTTATCATGAAGGCACAAAAATCGTAAATATCTATGTGACTAAAAGCCTTAAAGTACAAGAAGCAAAATATGAAAATTAAAGCAATAAATATACAAACCCAAAGCCAAAAGTTAAATGTTTTAACTCTAATTGATAGAACTACATAGAAAAAATATGGATGGAAATGATCTGAACAACATTATCAATCAACTTAATGTAATCAACATTATAGATTATATCACTTGACATCTGCAGAATATACACTATTTTCAAAAACACAGGAAGGGGCCAGCGCTGTGGCCTAGCGGATAAAGCAGCCACCTGCAGTGCCATATGGGCACTGGTTCGAGACCTGGCTGCTCTACATTCTGATCCAGCTCTCTGCTATGGCCTGGGACAGCAGTGGAAGATGGCCCAAGCACTTGGGCTCCTGCAATCACGTGGGAGACATGGAAGAAGCTTCTGGCTGCTGGCTGTGGATGGGCTCAGCTCCAGCCATTGCAGCCATTTGAGGAGTGAACCAGCAGATGGAAGATCTCGCTCTCTCCTTCTCTCTGCCTGTAACTCTGCCTCTCAAATAGATAAAATCTTTTTTTAAAAAAAAAGTACATAGACTAGTCACCAAGATAGGTTACAGTGAGCATAAAATTAACACAGTAAGTCTGAAAAGATTGAAAAATACAGAATATACTATCTAAATGTAATAGAATGCAATTAGAAATTAATAACAATACTGTCACTCCCCCAGTCACAGAGGAACAACACAGGACCCTGCGTTGTTCTTTTGTCTGCTCGGCCCTTCCCGGGTTTGCTGCTGGTTCTTCCCGGGTTGGCTGCCGTCCTTCCACCTCCGTGGAAGGGCGGTGCCCCCTGCCACTTTCCCCACTTCCGCGGGGGAGCGGCACACCGCCGGCCGGCTCTCTCGGGGGGCTGCTCAGATGTTATCCGGATGTTCCCCTTAGATGTTCCTGGTGCATGTTGTCTCTCTCCTCCTTTATAGTCTTCTTCCACCAATCCCAACTCTGCTACCCACACGCCGAGTACGCTGCTCTCCTCCAATCAGGAGCAGGATCAGCTCCTGCAGGTTACTGGTGGAACTGGAGGCAGCTGTGTAGAAGTTGTTTACTCCTCTCCCAGCGCCATATTGTGGGAGAGCAGATGCATAGAATAAGTCTTAATTCCAGTAACTTAGTCTAGTCCGAGTTGCTCCCCACACAATACAAGATTTTTAAAACTTCCCAAATATTTGGAAATTACATAACACAAATCTAAGTAAATGAATCAAAGAATAAGTCACAGTGAATTTAGAAATTGATTTTGTCTGAATAATAAATTTTTTTTTTTGACAGGCAGAGTGGACAGTGAGAGAGACAGACAGAAAGGTCTTCCTTTGCCGTTGGTTCACCCTCCAATGGCCGCCGCGGCCAGCGCACTGAGGCTGGCACATCGCGCTGATCCGAAGCCAGGAGCCAGGTACTTCTCCTGGTCTCCCATGGGGTGCAGGGCCCAAGCACCTGGGCCATCCTCCACTGCACTCCCGGGCCACAGCAGAGAGCTGGCCTGGAAGAGGGGCAACTGGGACAGAATCCGGCGCCCCGACCGGGACTAGAACCCGGTGTGCCGGTGCCGCAAGGCAGAGGATTAGCCTATTGAGCCACGGCGCCGGCCTTGAATAATAATTTCTTAAACATCAAAATTTATGGGATACAGCTAAAGCAGTGCTGAGAGGGAAATTTAAATATTTATATTTATGCTGGAGAAAATGAAAGTTGAAGAAAGGGAGAAAATTAAACCCAAAATAGGGAACAGAAAATACTTAAGAGCACAAGGCAATAAAGTAGAAAACAGATGAACAACAGAGAAAATGAATAAAATGAAACATGGACCCTGAAAGATTAATGAACTTGCTAACCCGCTAGCAAGACTAATCAAGAAAAAGAAGACAGGGTGGGTAGGCACTGGATGCCGTGGTGAGGATGCCCCTGGGGAAGCCAGCATCCCGTCACGGATAGGCCGGCTTTGAGTCCCAGCTCTGCTAAGGGACACTCTCAGAAGCAGCAAGTGGCAGTTCAAGCACTTGGCTCCCTGCCAGGTGCATGGAAGCCCTGGATGGAATTCCAGGCTCCTGGCCGTGGCCTGGCCCAGCTGTGACTGTTGTAGGCATTGGGGAGTGAACCAATGGATAGGCAATCTCTCTCTTTCTTCATCTCTGTGTGTGTGTGTGTGTGTGTGTGTGTGTGTGTGTCTGTCTTTCAAATAAATTAAATAAATAAATGGAAAATAGGATTAAAAATAAGCTTATTTGGCTGCAAAATACTATAATTGAAGGTAGAAGTCCCAGGGCAGTGCCGGCATTTTGGCACAATGCGTTAAGCTGCCACATGGGTGCCAGCGTCCCACACAGACGCCAGTTCAGTCCCATTCTGCTCTACGTCTGATACAGCTCCCTGCTAATGCACCTGGGACAGCAACGGAAAATGGCCCGAGCCTTTGGGCCCCTGGCACCCACATGGGAAACTCTGAGGAAGCTCCTGACTCCTGGCTTTGGCCTGGTCCAGCCCTGGGCTTTGTAGCCATTTGGACAGTGAACCAGTGGATGGAAGATTCTCTCTCTCTCTCTAACTCTGCCTTTCAAATAAATACAATAAATCTTTTTAAAAATATAGCAGCATTTAAAAAAAAAAAAGCCCCAGGGCTGGCATTGTGGAACTGCTGCCTGCAACACCACTATCCCATGTTGGACTATGGACTAGTTTGAGTCCTGGCTGCTCTGCTTCTGATCCCCCTCCCTGCTAATGCACCTAGGGAAGCAGCAGAAGATACCCCGTAGTGATTGGGCACAGGTCACCCAGGGAGACCAGATGGAGTTCTGGGCTCCTGGTTTCTGCCTGGCCCAGTGCCAACCATTGGGGCCATTTAGGGAGTGAACCAGTGAATGGAAGATCTCTTTCTGTCTCTCCCCCTCTCTCTGTCATTCTGCCTTTCAAATAAATAAATATTTCTTTTTTTTTTAAGTTCCATAAGATGTGTGTGTTAGCATAGTCCCAGAAACATGCCCTATAACCTTATTTGAAAAGTGTCTCTGCTTCTTTTGAATAAGAGTTCTGAAGTCCACACCCACCGAGGATGGCGGTAATAAGGACACTGGTCCAATGTGATCTTTCCAGAACCACTGAGAAGGTTTCCGCTCCCCTCGCCCCTTGCCTTCCCTTAGAGCATCTACACACTGTGAACATAGTCAGACAACAGTACAAAATGATACAGTTACAACGCTCAGTGCTGGGCATGCTGGCAGGTTTAGTCTCGGTAAACACTGACGGATGAAAGGGTGGACGACATTGCTATGGAGGTTGTCTCAGCCACACTCTCCGTGAGAATCGTGGTTAAATGTCTTCCCTTTGAGTAGGATTCCCTTCCTGTTTCCTGGTAACTAAGGGAACACACCTTGCCATAGTATCCCAGCACTTCGGAGAAAGAAACCCCCAAGTGGGTGGCAGGGACCCAGCTGCTTGAACAATCACCTGCTGCCTCCCAGGCTGCCCATTAGCCAGAAACTAGAATTGGCAGGACTCGAACCCCGGCACTACGATACAGGATGTGGCTGGCCCAACTGCTGTGCTGAAGGCCCACCCCTGAACACCTTGAGCACCCTTGTACAAGGGCTGATGACACAGGCTGGGAACAGCAACACCAAAAAAGAGACTGGGCTCCTGGGCTCAACTGAGAGAGCGGTAGGAGAACTCGGAGACAAAGCAGCACTGCGGTGAATGGGGTGCATGGGGGTGGGGGTGGGGTGCAAGGACACTGGCGTTGCCGCAAGGGCTGTGGAGTACAGGGCATGAGGATCTCCCACAGGCACTTAGAGGTGAGAGGCGTGAAGCGAACTCCTGGTACTGACCCCTAAGGAAGCTGCTGAGTCGTAATCTTTTCCAAAGTGAGGGCTAGCACCTAGAAAATCTGTAAATGAGCTTGCATCCTCTGCGTATAAAGACCTCCACGCGGGAGAAGGTGGCTGGACAAATTCAAGTTCATCAGCCTTACCAGCAAACCTGCAGCACAATACTGTGCAGGGCAGGGCTCTCATCTGACTCAGCGGACCACGCCCAGAGCTAAGCTCCGGGGCATTCTTCCATCTCCCAAGGGAAGTTTCTCTGTGCAGAGGGAGTTTCGCATGGGAGGGTGTGGGATACTAGTTAGTAAACTACGATTTCTAGTTTGGGATTTTAGCTAATAAACTACAAGACTGGAGAGTTCTATATGAAAAAAATGGAATGTTTCTACTCTCACTGAAACAATAGCATGAAAATATTAAAGAGTGCACAGTACAGCACTTTGCCCAGCAAATAGGATCTCAAACGCTTTCGTATTTGAAATGCACAGCGCCATCTATTGGCCACAAGCCATAAACAAACAGAGGAAGAAAAGAGAACTGAAACATAACAATAAAAGTGAAACCTAGTAAATTTCAAGTTTCAAAATTGTATAGTGACCTGGCCTTGAACGCAATTTTACCTTTGTCTAATCATTGTCATGGGGGTTACAAGTGATCATATTGCCCAGGTAACTATAGATCATATTTTACATTTAAATAATTCAAGGCAAACCTGACCCCTTAACTTACAAGCAAGACTTTTTTTTTTAATTCAAAAAGATAGAAATACCTTGATGAAATAATACAATGAGGTCCTTAAAATGTTTTCAGAAAATGCATATGATTAAAAAAAAACTATGTAAAGATTTCAAAATCTTTTTACAACAAAATAAATCTAACTTTTAATTCTATTTCCCCACAAACTTTTTGAAGTACACTTCTATGTTTAATTGGGATACTTTCAATTTTTTTTTCAAGTGATATTAGATTGGGGGCGCTAGGATGACTCTGTCTTGGTTTCTACAAGCTCAGTCATGGCCAGTCTTGGGTATGAAAATGACTGTCACGTTACTCCTCCTGCAGCCTGGGAGGTTGTAGGGCCAGTAAACAAATCGTGGATTCTACAGAGAAAACGCGAAGCTAGGATTCGTTGATTCTGCGTCAGGAAGCTGCAACCCACAGTAGGACCCTGTCACAGCACTGCTAGAGGGTCACAGGACGTTCACTGTTGTGCTCTACCCAAGGGGGCAGGACTTGGGCCAGACAGGTGCACAGGAACATGGGCTGGGGATCGAGACAGTTTACCGGCTGGCGCTGGATTTCCAGAGGGTGTTCTGGAAAAGCTTATCTTGCAGACCTCAACAAACGGGGGATGCTGCCGGAAACCGATCTCTGTGGACACGCAATGGATGCAGATGTGGTACAAGCAGGAAGTGCTCCTTCTCCCCCCCCCCCCCCCATCCTGGGCAGACCCCTGATCCTTGCTGCAAAACCCCTGGGCTAACCGCTTCTCTGGGAGACTGCGGCGCTCTACCTTTCCACCGTCTGCTTTACTTGTCACAAGTGCACAGAGTTTTCTTCCTTTCTTTTTTCTTTTCTTTTCTTTTCTTTTCTTTTCTTTTCTCTTCTCTTCTCTTCTCTTCTCTTCTCTTCTCTTCTCTTCTCTTCTCTTCTCTTCTCTTCTTTCTTTCTTTCTTTCTTTCTTTCTTTCAAAGATTTATTTATTTACTTGAAAGTCAGAGTTACACAGAGAGAGAAGGAGAGGCAGAGACACACACAGAGAGAGAGAGAGAGAGAGGTCTTCCATCCGATGGTTCATTCCCTAATTGGCCACAATGGCTGGAGCTGCACCGATCTGAAGCCAGGAGCCAGGAGCTTCTTCCAGGTCTCCCACGCAGGTGCAGGGGCCCAAGGACTTGGGCCATCTTCCACTGCTTTTCCAGGCCATAGTAGAGAGCTGGATTGGAAGTAGAGCAGCCGGGTCTCGAACCGGCACCCATAGGGAATGCCGGCCCAGCTGTTGCTACGCCACAGCACCAACCCCTTGATTTATCTTTTAATTCTGTTTTCCTCAAAACTTTTGAAGTGTGTTCATAGAATAAAATGCAAAACACTCAGTGACTTGTTTTGAGTTTTCAGTGGACTGTGGACTTCTTAGAACTGTCATGTGCAAAACATTGAATATTCCTACTCCTGTAAGTCTACTATCACAGTCCATATTTCTATCAGTGGCTTCAAGGAAGGGGCAGATTGATCAAATATTTAAGTGACACAAAGCTGGGGAAGACGGCTAGTAGACCAGATATAGAATCAAGAATATGTACCATCTAGGGGCTGGCATGGTGGTGCAATGGGTAAAATTGCTGCTTGCAACACTTGTGTTCCATATTGGAGTGTGGCTACTCTGTGCTAACGTACCTGGGAGGCAGTGGCAGATCGTCCAGTGACTGAGGATTTTGCTACCCATGTGGGAGATCTAGATGGATCCTGGCTTTAGCCTGGCCCAGCTTTGTCTTTTGCATCCATTTGGGGAGTGAGTTGACAGATGGAAAATTTCTCTTTCTCTCTCTGACTTTCACATAAATAGGTAAGTAAATGAATAAATCCTTTAAAAATGTAAACCATCTTAGTAGACGGGAATTACGATCCTGAATTGCTGTAAGTTCAGTAATCTATAATTTCAAATAGTGTACATAGCGTATCTCTCTGTCAAACCCCATAGTTCTGGGGTTGGGGAGCACCCCAACTCTCTTAAAAACAGGGCAGGCAACTGGACCGAGCTGTCCACCACAGCCGGGCATCAAGAGGGAAGCAGGCCCAGCCAGGTTGCCGGGACACGTATCCCATCCTTGAGCAACCTGTGCAATGTAAAACTCCACATAAACCTGTCATTCCCGGCCAAGAGCGGCCACCCACCGTGTTAACAGGCGCCTCTGGGGCGGGGTTTTCCTGGGGAGATTTTCCTCAGAGAAGTGCTACGGTTCCCACGGGGGCGCTGACGGCCTCCTGGCTTTTCACGGCTGGAGAAGAGGGCTGCCTTCCCTGAGCTTTGTGGACCACGCCATGAGACAGCCTCTCGGCAGCACTTCGGTCACTTAGCATGGTTTAAACCTGGAGAGAAAAATAAAGCTCTTTGAGGGGCGGGCGCTGGGGGCAAGGGTTAAGACGCTGCCTGGAAGGCCTGCTTCCCACATCAGAACCCCTGAGTTCCATTGTCCCTTCCAGCTCCCTGCTAAGGCGCACCCTGGCAGGCAGCACAGGTGTTCAAGTACTTGGGTCCCTGCCCCCTGCATGGGAGAATTCCCAGCCCTCGCTGTTGTGGGCGTCTGAGCAGTGAACCTACACACCTAGAAGAAGGGCTCAGAGATGTGCAATGGGGGGCTGGCGTTGTGGTGCATAGGGCTAAGCCACTGCCTGCCATGCTGGCCTCCCATATGAGTGCTGGTTCTAGTCCTGGCTGCTCCACTTCCGATCCAGCTCCCTGCTAACGCACCTGGGAGAGCAGTAGAAGATGACCCAAGTACTTGGGCCAACATCATCCATGTGGGAGATGCAAATAGAGTTCCAAGCTCCTGAAGTGACACCTTGACAGTAGGGACTCCACTTTAGAGCAGTGGAGACTCCATCTTGAGAAAGCACCCCCCACCATGAGACTGTGGTCTGAAACTTTGATCTAAAACTTAGACAATAACAACACACTGCCTCCCACTTGGCAGAGCATAGAAACTCCCCAGCATGATCGCTCAAGCTTAAAACAGACAGGCTGCACCCGGAAGATTGTAATTTGTCTATTGTCAAGATTGTAATTGATACTAGTTTTGTGT
The DNA here is from genome assembly GCF_051225735.1 of Oryctolagus cuniculus. Taxonomy (NCBI): domain Eukaryota; kingdom Metazoa; phylum Chordata; class Mammalia; order Lagomorpha; family Leporidae; genus Oryctolagus; species Oryctolagus cuniculus. Next base: position 13,628,176 of record NC_142886.1, read on the forward strand.
GGGCCTTAGGTCAGCTTGACCCTAGTAATCCTCCCTCCTAGTGGTTTTTGCTTTTATAAACCTTGTGGCTTTGAGCTTCAGGATTGAGGGTTCTTTGGGGTGTAAGCCCACTCTCCATAGCATGCAATAAAGGTCCACTACATTTTATCAATGTGGGGTGCTCCTCTGTTTGCACTCGCTCAGGCACAACACTCCTGGCTTCAGTCTGGCCCAACCCTAGCCATTGTAACCAAATGGAGAGTTGACCAGTAGATGAAAGATTCTCATTCTTGTTCTCTCCCCTTCTCTCTCTGTAACTCTACCTTCCAAATAAATAAACCATCTGAGGGAGAGAGGGAGAGGGAGGGAGAGGGAGGGAGAGAGGGAGAGAGGGAGAGAGGGAGGGAGAGAGAGAGAAAGAGAGAGAGGTCCTCCATCCACTGGTTCCCTCCCCAGATGGCCACAATGGCCAGAGCTGCTCTGATACAAACCCAGGAACCAGGAGCTTCTTCCAGATCTCTCACGTGGGTGCAGGGGCCCAAGGACTTGGGCCATCTTCTGCTGCTTTCCCAGATCATAGCAGAGAGCTGGACTGGAAGAGGAGCAGCTGGAACTAGAAATGGCGCCCATATGGGATGCCAGTGCTGCAGGCAGAGGATTAACCTACTGTGCTACAGTGCCAGCCCCTCATTTTCAAATAAACAAATTAAAAAAAAAAATTCTGAATCAAAATGAACGTATCTCGAAGATACAAAACCTATCTTCTAAAGGTTTCCCACAACCCTTCTGAAGTACCTTCATATTCTACTAATTTTACAACTTCCCGCATTTGCTCTGCCGTCACCTGCAACTGTAACATACATGGCTCTCAGACATGCACAATATTCCCGCGGAGGTCTTGAAACAAAGATTGAGTCATCAGATGGTTTTGTGAGTAGATGGGGGAGGATCCCTTTGCTAGTGGTATTTGAATTATTTATTTGTTGCGTTTGGAAGGCAGAAAGACGAGCGAGAGAGCGAGAGAGAGAGTAAGTGAGAGAAAGATACAGTGAGAGCAAGCGAGAGAGCACTCTCATCTGCTGGTTCACTCTCCACGTGCCCCCTAGGATTGGGACTGGGCCAGGTTGAAGCTGGGAGCCAGGAACTTAGTCTGGGCCTCCTATATGGGTGTCAGGAACCCAGGTAGATGTGTCATCTGGCACTGCTGCCTCCCAGGGTCTGCACAAGCAGGAAGCTGGAATCAGGATCCAGACCAGGAATCAAATCCAGGCACTTCAGTGTGGGACTGGGGGTCCTACCCAGGATCTTAACCACCAGGCTAAATCCCTGCCCCAGCGGTGGTATTCTTAATGAGAAACTGCTTTTTCTTATTTGGACCCGAGTTTAGTCTAATTCTTCCCATGAGCATTCGTTATTTACCAAGTGGTCCATCTAAAAATGCATGTCATGTTCCCGCCTGATAAATTGTTAACTTCTAGGAATGCTGGGCTAGTGTTCCAAATACAACATCAGCTCCAGGCACAGCCGTTCCATTGATCACTGTTAAACTCTTTGTTGACCTTGTGGAGCAATATGCAAGCTTGCAGTTTTCCTCAATCTTTTCAAAATGTTTGACTCAGACAACACGAACTGGTTACAGGCTGGATACATAAGTCACCCTGATTTCCCACCCCTCCCCCCACTCCCAGCTCCAAAGGCTTATAAGAAACCTGCACTTAATACCACTGTGTTTCACAGTCACGAGTAACAGTCTATTGATGTTTACTGTGATTACAGGGAACAGAGAGAAAGGCTTTCTCAAGTTCATCAATGCCCGTGGTTTATTATCAAGAATCGGAAAGGACATTAATAGCATTAAAACACCCTAGCTGTTCTTATCAGGAAGAAGGAATGACTGTTGTAAATCTAAAGGCATCAGCGTCTTAATTTACATGTATTCTACAAGGGTACTTCAGAAGGTTCATGGAACAGCAGAGTACAAAGATAGGTTTATTGGGGCCAGCTCGTGGTGCAGTGGGTAAAGCCACCGCCTGCAGTACCAGCATCTCATACAGGCGCCTGTTCCAGCCCTGGCTGTCCTGCTTCTGATCCAGCTCCCTGCTGATGCACCTGGGAAAGTAGCAGCAGATAGCTGAAGTGCTTCAGCCTCTACACTGACTTGGGAGACCTGCAAGAAGCGCCTGGCTCCATCTGGAGAGTGAACCAGCTGATGGAAGACCTTTCTCTCTCTCTTTCCGCTTTCTCTTGTTAACTCTGACTTTCAAATAAATAAATCTTTTTTTAAAAGATAAGTTTATTTGGGTGCAAAAACTTAAAGTCCATGCAAAGGGCTTTCATAATATACATTTTCATGCATTTTTGAAGACCTCTTGTATGCATGGATCTCAATATTATCTTTTTACTGCATGCTTCCACAAACTCTTTGAAGCACCCTTGTATTTTTAAGCCACTGTCTACCCTTCTCAGTATAAGAAGCTAGATGGACTATGAGTGATTGAGTGCCATTTGTCAATGGATAAAACAGGCATTTGATATAAGACTTATTTTTTTTCAGGCTAGAATCATTGAGGCTGTACTTGCAACATCTTGTTAAAGCAAGTCCAGAATTATTTCTGCAGGAGAATCCAAGTAGACAGACGGTCCTCTCTGGGTCCCACCTCCCAGCAGAGGTGCAGTGGCCTTCCGGGCGCCATATGTCCTTGTCAGGTGCTCAGATTTAATAAGGAGTTGTCAATCCCTCCCTAGCTCGCTGGCTTATTAAAACATATGGCTCTGCAGTTAACCCTCCACATAGAAGCTCTGTGCTCTGGGAACGTCTCAGGACACTGAAGGGTGGCTTTAAACTATGCAACAGAGGAAAACTCTTCACAGCACAAGAACACAGGAAAGGGAGTAAGGTGGGCTGAGGGAGAAGTTGGGACCTGAAGCGCCTGCCGTGAACTCCGGGCAGGGGCAGGAGCTCAGTGCTGTCCTTAACTATGGAACACGTTGTGGAATGAGCAATGTTTAGGTTCAGGGAAGATGCCCAGAGGGGTAGCATTCTTCTCATCCAGCAGTTTCTGCACATCTTTAAAAACCACAGGATTCTTGTTCAAATCGTGCCTCTCTTAGAAGACCAGGGTCAGGAGACCAGGATGTCAAAAAGGGGCGGACCCTCAGAGCACGGCTTGGAAGCCATTACCAGGTCACCCAACACCCACCATGGGTGTGAGGAGAGCAAACCCAGCCTGGATCACGGGGCCTCCACAGAACAGCTTTGCTGAGTTGTGCCTTGCCTGGGCACCATTGCACTTCGCTCTGGCATATGCTCTAGTGGAACACTGCAAAGAGGTTATTAAAAAAATTTTTTATCTGATGTTACAACAGCTTTGCAGGGAGAATATGCTTCCTACTCTTTGTAGCAACAAAATTCTTCAGTGCTAATGGTCTGCTTTCTCCCATGCATGCACTGATGTTTCCTTCCCTTCTCTAGCCACTGGAAAGTTATTTTTTTTTTAAGATTTATTCATTTAGCCGGCGCCGTGGCTCAATAGGCTAATCCTCCACCTAGCGGCGCCGGCACACCGGGTTCTAGTCCCGGTTGGGGCGCCGGATTCTGTCCCGGTTGCCCCTCTTCCAGGCCAGCTCTCTGCTATGGCCAGGGAGTGCAGTGGAGGATGGCCCAGGTGCTTGGGCCCTGCACCCCATGGGAGACCAGGAAAAGCACCTGGCTCCTGGCTCCTGGCTCCTGCCAGGATCAGCGCGGTGCGCCGGCTGCAGCGGCGGCCATTGGAGGGTGAACCAACGGCAAAGGAAGACCTTTCTCTCTGTCTCTCTCACTGTCCACTCTGCCTGTCAAAAAAAAAAAAAAAAAAAAAGATTTATTCATTTATTTGAAAGGTAGAGCTACAGAAAGAGACAGAGAAAAACAGGTCTTCCATCCACTGGCTCACTCTCCAAATGGCTGCAACACTGGATCTGGGCCAGGTCTAAGCTAGGAGCCTGGAGCTTCATCTGAATCTCCCATGTGGGTGGCAGGGACCCAAGTACTTGGGCCATCTTTTTCTGCTTTCCCAGGTGCATTAGCAGAGAGCTGGATCACAAGCAGAGCATCTGGAACTCAAACTGGTGCCCGTATGGGATGCGAGCATCACAGGCAGGTAGCTTAACCCGCTACGGCGCAATGCTCACACCCTGGAAAGCTTAAGAGACAGCTCCACAACAAGAGACTCCGAATAGCTAAAGCAATCTTAAACAACAAAAACAAAGCTAGAGGCATTACAATACCACATTTCAAGACATACTACAGTGCAGTTATAATCAAAATAGCCTGGTATTGGCACAAAAATATAGACTAATATAGACTAGCAGAACAGAATAGAAACCCACTAAATTATATCTACAACCAATTAATCTTTGACAAACTAGCTAAAATCAACCCTTGGAGAAAGGACAGTCTCTCCAGCAAACAATGTTGGGAACATTGGGTCTACGTATACAGAAGTATGAAAAAAGCCCCCTACCTTACACCTTATACAAAAATCAACTCACAATGGATGAAGCGTCTAAATCTGTGACCTGATATCTTCAAGTTACTGGAGGAAAACATTAGGGAAACTGCAAGACATCGGCATACACAAAGACTTCTTAGAAAACACCCCAGAAGCACAGGCAACAAAAACAAAAATTGACAAATGGGATTACATCAAGCTAAGAAGCTTCTGCACTGTAAAGGAAGCACTCATCAAAGAGGCAACAGACAGAATGGAAGAAAATACTGCAAACTATGTAGCTGATAACGGATTAATATCCAGAATCTACAAAGAGCTCAAAAAACTCAACAACAACAAAGCAAACAATCCAGTAAAGAAATGGGCAAAGGATATGGACAAGCACTGGTCAAAGGATGAAATACAAACAGCCAAGACACCTGAAAAAAATGGTCAGGATCACTCGCCCTCAGGGAAATGCAAATCAAAACCACAATGAGGTTTCACCTCACCCCAATTAAAACGTCTACCACCCAAAAATCAAACAGTAATAAATGTTAGGATGTAGGGGGACAGGTACCCTCATACACTGTTGGTGGGAACATAAACTGGTACAACCATTATGGAAGACAGTATGGAGATACCTCAGAAATCTGAAATAGACATACCATATGACCCAGCCATCCCACTCCTGGGAATTTACCCACACAAAATGAAATCAGCATGTGAAAGAGTTATCTGTACCCCCATGTTTATTGCAACTAAATTCACAATAGCTTAGGACATGGAATCAACCTAGATGTCCATCAACTGATGACTGGATAAAGAAAATATGGAATTATATACACTATGGAATTCTACTCAGCCATAAAAAAGAATGAAATCCCGTCTTTTGCAACAAAATGGATGCAGCTGGAAACCATTATGCTCAGTTAGATAAGCCAGTCCCCCCAAAAAACAAATATATTTTCTCTTATATGTAGGAGTTAATACAGAATACCAAAAAAATGGGAATGAAGTGGACATCTTGTTATTTGATTGCTATTTTTAGCCCTTGTGTGGAAGTATATATCTTTATACTTTTTGTTTGTTGAATATATGGTTAGTAATGCATTATGTCTGTGATTAGAGTGGACTGAATTAATGTTTTTGCAAAGAGCAAAGAAAAAATAAAGGAAAGAATGAAGGGGATTGGGGAAGGGAGAGGAGAAGTGAGGGAAGTCTGGTTATCTTCTTGGAATTGTACCTATGAAATCTGTTCTCTTTATAGTAATAAAAAAATATATAAAAAGAGAGAGACAGCTCCATACCTACCCCGAGAGGCCCCAGGAGTTCATAGCAGGTGTTTCATGGCCCAACTTCTCACTCGGCTCCACCTTGTTTTACAAAATATATTTCCTTTGGCTACATGATTGTGCTGTGAAGAACTTCTCTTCCTATGCTGTTCTGCAGTATGGTTTAAAGCCATTCTCAATCATTTTTTTGAGAGACAGAGAAAGATAGAGATCTCCCATCTGCTGGTTCACTCCCCAGATGCCCACAACAGCCAGAGCGAGGCCAGGCCGACGTCAGGGTGGCAGGGACCCAAGTGCTTGAGCCATCATCTTCTGCCCAGGGTGTGTATTAGCAGGAAGCTGAGTTAGGAGTAGAGCCTGAACTAGGACCCACACACTACAACATGGGATGCATCCCAAGAGGCATTTCAACTGCTGTGCCAAATACCCACCCACACACAATCATTTTAAACCATTACAGCATGTAAGCAAGCATTTAACAAGGACATCTATAAACTCAAGCCATGTGTAGAAGAAGTGGGCCAAAGGGCTGAGAACCCAGATCCACAGACAGTAAGGTCAGGGAACTAAGAATGCCTGGGCTGGACATAGAAATCTTGGGTTGAACATTGTAGCCATCTTCAGGGCCCCCTACAGGGCAAGGAGCAAGTCTATCCTGTATTACAACAGAGATGGAGCTTAGACTTTGTGATGGTTATTACCAAAGATATTGTCAGTCAAGGAATGGATCTCCCAAAGTGGTGAGCACCTTGTCAAGGGGGGGGGGTTCTAACCAGAGCCCACATAACCCTTTAGCAACAGGTGACAAAGCCACGCTGGACCCCTGGGTGCTCAGGCAGGCCTCCTTTCTGAAGATTCTTCTCAATTGTCACTGAGGAGAGAATGTTGGCAGCCATGTGTGTGTCCTGGAATCTTTCCCGGGCCCCTGCCACAGCTGAGTGGACCAGCTAAAGACCATGACTCCCAGAGGGAGTGACCCAGCACTGGCGCTGGAGAAGCCGGCCGGCCCAAGGTGCAGAGAGAAGTGGGGCAAGAGACAGAGCACACAGCAGGGAGCAGCTGCGCCCTCTCCCTGCCTGAGACCTGGCACAGGCTTCCTCGGGTTCCTCCTTCCCCGGCATGGCTCTTCCCTGCCCGAGCAGCCCCCTTTCAGAAGCTGCGGGAGCAAACTCTGTTTCTTGCATTCCAGAAATCCCTAAGACCACAGAGAATCTCCGGACAGAAACTGGCTTGCTTCAAAAAGTTCATGAAAAGTAGAATTTAAAAATAAGCTTATGTTGGTATGAAAGTTTTTTGGAGAAGGCCGACACTGTGACATAGAAGCTTAATTAAGCCTCTGCCTGGAGTGCCAGCATCCCATATGGGCAGAGGTTCAAGTCCCGGATGCTCCGCTTCTGATCCAGCTCCCTGCTAATGCTCCTGGGAAAGCAGCAGAAGATGGCTCAAGTGCTTGGGCCCTGCATCCACATGGGAGAAACAGAGGAAGCTCCTGGCTCAGCCCTGGCTGTTGCAGCCATTTAAGGAATAAACCAGCAGATGGAATCTCTTTTTCTCTCTCTCCCACTCTCTCTCTTCCTTCTCCTTCTATCTCTGCCTTTTAAATAAATAAATAAATCTTAAAAATGAAAACAAATTTTTTGAAATCCATGCATAATTTTTTCATGCTATGCATTTTTCATGAACTATTTTTTATTCTTTAAAAAGGTTTTTATTTATTTATTTATTTGAGAGACAGACTGACAGAGAGAGGGAGAGATGAGAGAGAGAGAGATCTATCCAGTGGTGCACTCCTCAAATGGCCGCAACAGCCAGGGCTGAGCCAGGCCAAAGTCAGGAGCCAGGAGCTTCCCCCCACATGCTTGTGGGAAATCAGGGGTCCCTGCATCCCTGGGTATGCAATCTGCAGACTGAACACTGACAAATCTACACTGATGGGCATACTTCCCAGGCCATGCATTTCAACATTTGAATCAGTGATCGGATGATGGGGTTGGAAGTAGCTCATTCAGCTTCTCCAGGACACCTAACAGGGGCCTTGCCTGGCTTTGTTCGGTGCCTCAGTTTCCCTAGGAGGATAGCAGCCCTCATCCCCAGTTTATGGCTGTCAGAGCCCATGGCTTTGCCCTCATGTGCGACAGTGGCTTCGTTCTATTTCAAAATTTGATAGCTTTCTGAAATATTTTTTATTTTTATTTTTGACAGGCAGAGAGAGAGAGGGAGAGAGGAGAAAGGTCTTCCTTTTTCCGTTGATTCACCCCCCAAATGGTCGCTACGGTCAGCGCACCGCACTGATCCGAAGCCAGGAGCCAGGTGCTTCTCCTGGTCTCCCATGTGGGTGCAGGGCCCAAGCACCTGGGCCATCCTCCATTGCACTCCCGGGCCACAGCAGAGAACTGGCCTGGAAGAGGGGCAACCGGGACAGAATCCAGTGCCCCAGCTGGGACTAGAACCTGGGGTGCCGGTGCTGCAGGCGGAGGATTAGCCAAGTGAGCCGCAGGGCCAGCTTTCTAAAATGTTTTGAATGTTTCATTGTTTCCTCCTGACTCAAGAAAGTCCTGAAGTTTTGAATAGACACAAAGGGAGAGCCGGCCGAGGTCCCTGAGTTGCACTCTGACGGGGATGGGGACAGCAGAGGAGGTGGCCTCCAGCCCAGCAGCCCGGCCGGTTCCGCACACACTGCTCTGCCTTGGGTCTTGGCGTCCCTGCCCCTCTTCCACTGGCCAGCTGGGAGTGCAGGCCCCCACGCCGGCCACACTGACAGTCTGTTCCAGTTTAGAGTCAACCCTTGTCTTCCTTGCAGCCCCAGGCTACCCCAATTCTGCCACCCAACCAGTCCTCTCTGGCCAAGTCAGCAAGCACAACCCTTGAGGCCAAACTCTAGCCACAGTTCAAGTCCAATCCCATCCTTGTTGGCTTGTCCACTTTTTTTTTTTTTTTTAAGATTTATTTTATTTATTTGAAAGACAGAATTACTGAGATGGAGAGATGGAGAGGGAGGTCTTCCATCCACCAGTTCACTCCCAGATGGCCGAAATGGCTGGAGCTGAGCAGATCCGGAGCCAGGGGCCAGGAGCTTCTTCCAGGTCTCCCACGCGAGTGCAGGGGCCCAAGCACTTGGGCCATCTTCTGCTGCTTTCCCAGGCCATAGCAGAGAGCTGGATCGGAAGAGGAGCAGCCAGGACTAGAACTGGCACCCATATGGGATGCCAGCGTTTCAGCCCAGGGCTTTAACCTGCTGTGCCACAGTGCCGGCCTCTGTCCACTGTCTTTTAACCTTGCCATCCCCCACCCACTGCCAATGCCATCTCAGTCCCACTTCTCATTGCACAGCACCCCCTGCAGCTCAACCCAGGGAACTCAGCTCATTCTTCGCCCTTCCCCAATCCCAGACTGCTGGGTAGTAAGTTGGTGACAGAACCAACAGTACCCTAAGGAGGCTGGGGAAATCTGCCTTTATCTCTAGAGCTCATGGTGCAGCTTAAGTGGTGTTTCTCCATGTCTTCCACTAGGGGGCACCACCCCATAACTTTTGAAACAGGAAGTCTGCGGAATGCAGTCCTTAATGAGAAATGAAGTCCAGGCACACCGAATTTTTAGAAACTTTTCTGAACACATGCTGTAATTTTATGAAGCAATTTAATTTGGCTCTTTTTAAATAAAAGCTGCCCCATGGGCAGAGTAAGAGGCAACAATCTGAAGCAGTATAAACCTATAGGAGGGAACGCCAATTAAAAACCCAGGCTCTGTAAGATAAATAGTCATGAATTAAATGAAATAAACGCACACGCTGAGTACGGCCAGACAAGTGAAGTTAATTTTTACTCTAGGAATAGGCGTGCTAAGCAAAAGTCGGCTTTAAAACAAAGACTTTGGTAAAAATAAAAATGAAGGCACTCAGAGATGTTCTGGGAATCTTTGAATAAATGGGCAGAATTCCCTTCTCTTTGGGGTTTGAAAGGAGAGCTGCAATACTAACAATTGGCTCAGGGCGGAAATCTCTCCAGTTCTTTTAGACAGGGGTAGAAGGAAGCTGTCTGTCTCCTCTCTCTGCCTCTCCAGGAAGTTGAAAAAACAAATTGAAATATAAAACATAAAGAGTTGGACTTTTAAGTTCTTTTCCTGCTTTTAGAACTCAATCCTAAGGAAAAAATATAAAAGAAAATGCAGGAGCTTGGAAGTAAGCCCATCACCTTCCTCACTCACCACTGCGAGGCCCGGGCGGCCCCCATCTTCGCTCTGCTCCCGGTCACTGGGCACAGTTGCGTCGTCTGTGGCGTGGATCACACAAGATGATGTGTGGAAGGTGCTGCGAGAATGTTGCTCAGTAACTGTTCGCCATTTCTTCGAAGAGTCATTTGTCAGGAAGACCTCTTGGAATGACTAGGAAGCCAACGAGACATTAACTATCATTTTGCCAAACACGCTCATCCACGTGAGTTCCTATGAGACCAGAGACCTTAAGTGGTTTGACCAGAGTCACATGTTCTTTCCTGACAAACCGTAGAGTAGGACTTGGATGTCTCCGATGCCAGGCCATCATTCTAGTCTATTCTCCTGGTGTCTGATAATTTATTAGCACAGATAAACGTATTCATTGGCACAGCAACTGGTTTTGTTGGCGACATCTTGGTGGAAGGAACAAGGCATACACATCTGTTAAGCAGAGTAAAGCACTAGTGGCCTGTGTCTTTCCAGGGTTTGACAGCGTGGTCATTTGGCCTGGAGGTTAAGATGCCCGGCTCCAGCCCTTGATTCCAGCTCCCTGTCAGAGTATAACCTGGGAGGCAGCAGTGAGGACTCAAGTATTTGGGTTCCTGCTCCCTGAAAGGGAGACCTGGATGAGTTCCTGGCTCCCAGCTTTGGCCCACAGCCTGGCCTGGGGCCCTTGTGGACATCTAGAGAGCTCACTTTCTCCACATACACACCCCCACCACCACCTTTTCAACCTCTCAAATAAATTTTTAAAATAAAGAGTTTGGCTTTTTAAAAAGATTTTGTAAAAAAAAAAAAAAAAAGATTGATTTATTTGAAAGGAAGAGTCAGAGAGAGAGGGAAGAGAGAAAAAGAGAGAGAGAGAGAGAAGCTTCCATCTGCTAGAACAGCTGGGGCTGGGCCAGGCTGAAGCCAAGAGCCAGGAATGTCATCCAGGTTTCCCACAAGGGTGGCAGCGGTCCAAATAATTGGGGCCATCTCCCACTGCCTTACCAGGTGCATTAGCAGGGTGATGGACTGGAAGCAGAGCAGCCAGGACTTGAACCAGTGCACACATGGGATGCTGGCATTGTAGGGGATTAGCCCACTGCACCACAACACTGGCCCCAGGAGTTTGACTTTTAAACTCTTTTCCTAGTTTCAGAAATTGATCCCAAGGAACAAACAGAAAAGGATCTATGTAAAAAGACAGTCATTACCACACTCTTTGTGAATACTGAGAAACTGGAAATAATCAATGTGTTCAACAATAGTATATATATTATAAATGCATAGTTTAGGGCACCATTAAAATTATGAAAAACACACAAAAAGGAACATGGAAAATATTATTTTATTCTTCATCTCATTCAAAAGGAAGTAGCTTGACAATAATAGTTGTATTTTAGTGTAACTATAACCAATTAAAAATCAAACACATATAGGGATGCAATCCAGAAGATAAGATGGAAAAATTGAAGGGATTTTAAGAGTGTTTGAACTGGACATGCTTTTCTTGTTCTCCTCTGAATTTTCTTAATAATACTGAAGCAATAAGAAATTATTTAGAATGGGCCTGTTTCTTTACTTTCCTGGTCCTAAAAAGAGTTTACACAATCCACGTATCTTTTAAATACATCATGGTAACAAGGATAATAAAATGAAAGCTGTGAGGTCAGAATCCTTGTTATACGATGGACTGGGTCTCTCGGAACTTAGCACCTATGAGAGGAGGCGTGACACCCATAGCAGAGCCTTGGAGTCTGGGGGGGACTGGTTCCAGAAAACCCCCCAGGTATCTAAATCTGCTGGTGCTCAAGCCCCTTAAATGAAACGGTGTGGTTTCTGCATTTAACCTACGTATCCCCCCATACACTTTAAGTCCTTTCGCATAATGCATTATTCCTTCTAATACCTAATCCAGTGTAAATGCCATTTGTCTATATTGTCTAGGGAGTAATGACAAGGGAAAAACTCTGCACATGTTTAGTACAGAGGCAACTGTTTTCCCAAGTGTCTCTGAGCCAGGTGTGGAGTCTGCAGACGCAGAACGGCTGTGCGAGGATCTCGGCACTGCTTCCCCTCCAAAATCATTAACATCCGCTCAGACTCACACTTTTCCCTCCTGGCTTTCACGCCACCTGCTGTAGCATCATTGGGATTGTCACTCTGCTGGTACTTCTTTTAATTTAATATTTATTTATTTATTAGAAAGAGTTACAGAGAGAGAGAGAGAGAGAGACAGAGAGACAGAGATTCATTGGTTCAGTTCCCAGAAGGCTGCAACAGCCAAGGTTGGGCCAAGAGGGAGCCAGGAGCTTCATCCGGGTTTCCCACATGGGTGGCAGGGGCCCAGACATTTGGGCCACCTTCCACTGCTTCTCCCAGGCCATTAGCAGGGGGCTGGATAGAAAGTGAAGCAGCCAGGACACAAACTGGTGCCCACATGGGATGCCAGTGTGGCAGGCACCTGTTTTATTCACTACACCGCCACACCGGCCACTCACACATTTCTAAAGAGTCATCCTTGGGCCAGCGCTGTGGCTTAGCAGGTAAAGCCGCCGCCCGTGATTCCAGCATCCCGTGTGCTCCATTCCAATCCAGCTCCCTGCTCATGCACCTGGACAAGCAGCAGATGGGCCCTGTCACCCACGTGGTAGACTCAGATGATGCTCCTTGATCCTAGCTTTGGCCTGGCGCAGCATTGGCCAATGTGACCATCTGGGAAGTGAACCTACAGATTGAAGCTCTTTCTCTTTCCCTCTGATGTTCAAATAAACGGTTTAAAAAAAAAAAAAAGGCATCCTATCCTGGCTACCACCACTTCCTCTCCTACCCACCGTCCCACCTGATCCTAGCCTAACTGCCCCCAACACCAGAGGTCACCAGAGGTCAGATCCAAGGGCTCCTTCTCCTTTGTTATTTCTCAGGACCGCTCAGCTGCCTTTAGCCCTGCTGACTATTCCTGGCCTTGAACTATTTTCTTCTGACCTTGGAACCAGGTTACCTTAATTACAAAACAAATAGACTGAAGCCTTAGGTCATCCAAGGAGGAAAGGCCCAGAGCTCCAGAGCAGGGCTCGCACTTTCCGGGAGTGGTAGCCAGAGATCTGCTAGGCTCCAGACACACCCAGATAAAGCTGTGAGAACTGACTTCCTGCCTGGAGCCGCAGTACAGGTAGACTGATGATGCGATGATACAGAAGTGGGGGAACTCAGCCTCAAGGATACTGAGAACTGCATTCTTGTATTTTACTGACAAGAAGGTGCACACTGGGATTTTTCTCTTGGGGCAGCATCAGGGAGAACAGTGGCATTTGAGTCACGTGGGTCTCCCTCAGGAGTCTCTAACTACCAAAGCTTGCAACCTGCGTTCACTCAACAAAGCAGCTCTCCAATACTGAAGTATATTTTCATTTTAGTGTCATTCTGCAGTCTACTGACTGTTTTGATGGCTTCTGAATCCTATAAAAAAAAGTCCCCTATCAGATTGCAAAAGCCTTGAGGTCTAGAGTCTTTTTCAGTCTAACACTCTTCTGGCTTCTACACTGCTTAGCACAGGGCTAACACTTGGAAGATGCTAAAATAATAATAATAATAATGATTCCTGTTGCTTAAAAAGCATTCTAACTTTCCAAGTTTCCATTTTTTTAATTTTTTTTATTTGACAGGCAGAGTTAGACAGTGAGAGACAGAGACAGAGAGAAAGGTCTTCCTTCCGTTGGTTCAGCCCCCAAATGGCTGCCATAGACGGCACTGCGCCAACCTGAGGCCAGGAGCCGGGTACTTCCTACCGGTCTCCCATGCGGGTGCAGGGCCCAAGCACTTGTGCCATCCTCCACTGCCCTCCCGGGGCCACAGCAGAGAGCTGGACTGGAAGAGGAGCAACTGGGACCAGAACCCGGTGCCCATAGGGGATGCCAACGCCACAGGTGGAGGATTAACCAAGTGAGCCACGGCGCCGGCCCCTCCATGGGTTTTGAAGGCAATGCATGTGGTACCTTACGCTAGATGCTGAAGTGTAACAGAGAAGACATTTAAATCACTTGCATTTTATGAGCTGGAAGAGGCAAGAACACCTCAATACCTACTGAGGATTTAACACAAATGAAATGGTCCCCAAGGTACACTCTCGTGTATAAGAGCACTTCAAGGCATTTGTAGAAAATGGAAATAAAAGTTTATTTTGAGAGCCAATGTTATGACATAGCAGGTTAAGCCACCACCTGCAACACGGGCATCCCATGTGGGCTCTGGTTCATGTCCCAGCTGCTCCTCTTCTGATCCAGCTCCCTGTTAATGTGCCTGGGAAAAGCAGCAGAAGATGGCCCAAGTGTTTAGGCTCCTGAACCAGTGTGAGAGACCCGGATGAAACTCCTGGCTTCGGCCTGGCCCAGACCCATCTGTTTGGGCCATCTGGGGAGTGAACCAGCAGATGGAAGACCTCTCTTTCTCTCTCTCTCCCTCTCTCACTGTAAATTCTTCCTCTCAAATAAATAAATCTTTTTAAAAAGTTGATGGAAAATGCAGACTACGAAAAAGCTATGCATGGGTTTCAAAATTTTCTTTTACTAAAATAAACTTATCTTTCAATTCTGTTTATTTCCGAACTTCATGAGATAACCTCAAAGCTAGAACAAAAGCCAGCATCTCCCTCAACGGGCAGACTAATTTGAGTTCTTTATAAGCCTTTGTGGTCCGCTATTCCAAACAAATTCCCTTACAGACAGCAACAGTTTCCGGGAACCCTGGATTGGGCCTTTCTCCAGCAAGGCAAAGACCCTGAAAAAAAAAAAAAAGAAAAGAAAAGAAAAGAAAAGAAATCCCCTGTAGTTCACCCCATTTTTTCCCTGCCTGGCGTCTCTACCAGCTAATGAGACATTTAAATGCTGTAGGTCTCTCCAGTTTTTTATTCTCCCTCCCCCTCCCCCTCTCCTTCTCCCTCTAAGGGTCATTTTATTTTTAGAGAAGTTTTCACCTTTCTTAGCTGTAAGACTGGGGCATCCGCCCAGAAAACCATTTTCCATTATTAAAAATAAATACACCAGGAGTTCGGACGCAGGTGTTGAATTCGAAATGGTGTCATTTTCTGTGCATTTCAGTGAAAGCGGACTGAAAAGAAATCCATCAGTGAATCTACAAAGACAAGCAGGTCTAAACTCACCTGCGTCCGAAGCGACAGAGAATGCAGTAACCGCGCGAACCCTTCAAGCCCTCGGGACCCACGGGGCACGCTCCCGGGGACGCTTCCCGCTGGTAGGCTGCAGCGCCGGAGCTGCAGGTGCGGCTGGATCCGGGCCCTCGAGTCTCTGGGAAGGCGGAAGGGTTAGGGGCGGAGGGGACCTGAGCAAGGTGTGAGCCACTCGGAGACAGCCTGAGCCGCCACTCACCTGGAGGGGGAGGAGCTGGCGCCAGGAGCGGCCAGGACCGCGCGGGTCAGCCGAGCCCGCGCCCGCCGCCAGGTGAGGCCGCGACACCTGCCCGGCTCCCCTCGGAAGAGGCGGGGCGCGGCCCGGGCTCCCGCGAGGGGCGGAGCCGGCGCCGCGCACCTGGGCGGAGGCGGAACTCAGGCGTCCCGGAGCCGGCCGCAGAGCCCGGGGCTCCGACGCACCTGTGCAGGAGGCGGGGGCCCGAGGGCTCGGGGACGGCGACCCCCGGGGCGGGGCGGGGTGCGGAGGGGGACCGTCCGCCATGACGTGGAGCGCCACGGCCCGCGGCGCCCACCAGCCGGACAACACGGCGTTCACGCAGCAGCGCCTCCCCGCGTGGCAGCCGCTGCTGTCGGCCAGCATCACGCTGCCGCTCTTCTTCTGCGCCGGCCTGGCCTTCATCGGCCTGGGCCTGGGCCTCTACTACTCCTCCAACGGCATCGTGGAGCTCGAGCATGACTACACGGGCGACGCGGGCTCGAGCAACTGCTCCGTGTGCGCCGCCGAGGGCCAGGGCCGCGCGCCGCCGCCGCCCTGCTCGTGCGCCTGGTACTTCTCGCTGCACGAGCTCTTCCCGGGGCCCGTGTACCTCTACTACGAGCTGTCCAGCTTCTACCAGAACAACCGGCGCTACGGCGTGTCCCGCGACGACGCGCAGCTGAGCGGGCTGCCGAGCGCGCTGCGCCAGCCGGCCAACGAGTGCGCCCCGTACCAGCGCAGCGCCACCGGGCTGCCCATCGCGCCCTGCGGCGCCATCGCCAACAGCCTCTTCAACGACACCTTCTCGCTGTGGCACCAGCACCAGCCGGCCGGGCCCTACGTCGAGGTGCCGCTGGACCGCGCCGCCATCGCCTGGTGGACCGACTACCACGTCAAGTTCCGCAACCCGCCGCTGGTGAACGGCAGCCTGGCGCTGGCCTTCCGCGGCACGGCGCCGCCGCCCAACTGGCCCCGGCCGGTCTACGAGCTGAGCGCCGACCCCAACAACACGGGCTTCGTCAACCAGGACTTCGTGGTGTGGATGCGCACGGCGGCGCTGCCCACCTTCCGCAAGCTGTACGCGCGCATCCGCCAGGGCGACTACTCGGCGGGGCTGCCCCGCGGCGCTTACCGCGTCAACATCTCCTACAACTACCCGGTGCGCGCCTTCGGCGGCCACAAGCTGCTCATCTTCAGCAACATCTCGTGGATGGGCGGCAAGAACCCCTTCCTGGGCATCGCCTACCTTGTGGTCGGCGCCCTCTGCATCCTCGTGGGCTTCGCCATGCTGGTCGTGTACATTCGCTACCAGGACCAGACGGACGACGACGACGACGACGAGTGATGGCTGGCCCCAGGGACGCCCTCCGCCTTCCCCTGCCTCCTGGGGCGTCGAGGACGGCGTGGGAGGGCACGGGGAGGACCCCCTGTGCCTCGTGGGGGGGGGGGGGTGCTGGGTGCACCTGCGGAGCGGAGACACAGCCTTGCCACTTCCCCACCTCCATCGCCGCCTCTCCAGCTGACGTGTTGGCAGGCTTGAAGAGTTCCAGGGACAGTAGGGTCTCGCATCCGACCGCCTCCCGCGTGGAGGGACTGAGAGACCTGGCCGTGTTTAAGTAGCTCGTGGTGGATCAGGCGGAGAGCGCTCTGGGAGCTTTGGGAAGGGTGTCGTGGTGGGTGTGGGGGTTGGGGTAGGCCAGGTCCACGCAGCCCCTGTAGAGACACGGAGAGGGGGATACTCCAGGGTACTCAGAAGAGTCCGTGGGAAAAATGACATGAAAAGATAAGGTTGTTTTGGTGCACAAGGAGTTTGAAGTCCATGCCCAGAGCGGTCTTCCAAGCGCTCATGGATTTCAAACGATGTTTTGCACTAAAGGAAGCTTACCTTTTAATTCCGTTCTCCACGAACGCTTTTGAAATCCCCTAGTACTTGCTAGAAATGTTAAGTAGATGGGGAGGCACCAGCAGCGGCCGAGACTCTGACCCTGCCAGGCTGCGCGGGGAGACCCTGGAGCAGTATTATTAGCAGGCTCCCCATGGAGGCCTCTGCTCCCTCAGACTGGGAATCCAGTCCCTGCCTGCCTAGGGCCTGAAGCAGTCTCCTGAGTTTGGTTTTTTCAGGACAGTGACGGTCATAATACTGCAGATTAGGTTTAGCAATGCCTTGACTAGAGAGAGGCCCCTGCCCCATGGTTTCTGGAGTGAATGGGGAAGAATGCGCTCTCTAGAAGTAGCTGGGATTCAGAGTTGCAGGGCAAGGAAATTCGTTGGATAGTTGAGTGCAGAAGTTAAACTTTGCAGGTACTGTGCGGAAACTTGACGCTGCTGGGCCAGTCTGTGGGGGCTCTGGGGACTGTCTGAACCTTCGAATCAGGTAACGGAGGGATCCTAGTGGGAAAGTATCAAAAGTCACATGTATTTCTTCTGACTCCTGGCTCACCCCTCTTTCTCATCTGCTTTTTTTTTTTTTTTTAATGCCTGGAGAGAAAGAATTTCATTAATTAATACCTTCTTCCTTGGATCTGGGAAAAAAAAAAAAACTGAAACTTTAGAATGCATGTCCTCAAATGAAACATTTGTGTCTAGTAATCCTCTTTGAATGAATACTAAGGAAAATCTTATGTGCAAGCTAGAATCTCTTAAGATTTTATTTTGGGGGGGTGTCTTTGACATGATGTTAAAAACTCTTGATTAAACTCAGTTGATTTTTTGTTGATTAAAATCAATGTGTATACAATATGTATGAAGTTATTCTGAAAAGCAATAGAATATTTTTAAGACTTCCTCTTTGTGGCAACAAAATAAGTTAAAATAACTTTAAAAAAAACTCTATGATATCATCTTCCCAGTTTATTAGCTGAAAGCTGTTATTTGGCATTTGTCAGAATTCCCTGGTGCCTGGTGTCTGTCACAGCTACTTTCTAATTACTGCTGTGTGTGTTCACTCCTTTAAGGCAGGGAAAGATCTTGAACTAAGTTTTTTTTTTTTTTTTTTTTTTTTGTAGTTGGAGAAATGTTGAGTTGTACTGAGTACTTTACATTCTTTTTGTTTTACTCTAGCTTCTTTGAAAATTACCACTGGACAACGTGTTTATCTCAGGTCTCCGTCTCAGCACTTCTGAGACAGTAGTGATTCAAGGGATCCTGTCCCCTTACTTATGGGTACACCAAAAGTACTTTCGTCATTCCAGGATGCTGGCTTCCCAACTCTGGAACGCAATACACTTTTATCATGAAATTGTGAATGATGGTTTTAGGCTGCGAAACCATCATCATGTACATAGAATGATTTTTGTTATGACTGTCTCCCTGAGCAGCTCACTAGCCCAGCCCTGCTCGGTCGGGGTGGGAGTTGGTCTCATTTCTTAAGATGTCTTGGGAGCAGCCATGTATGAGGGTCTTCGACCAGTTCATGGAAAACGCGTATTATGAAAAAACTCTGCATGGATTCAATCACTTTTCATCAAAATATGCTTTAAGTACATTTTGCAGTGAGCTTTTGGAAATATCCTCCCTTTTGCCGTAGTCACTCTAGTGCTACAAAATTGTAAATGAGTCCACCGAAATGAAATTTCTTCCAATTAAATTAGTGGACGCACTTCCAGGCTTTCTTCTTTGGGTTTTGCAAAGAGAATAAAGGTTCTGTTTGTCTTCTCTTTGTTATCTCGCTCGCTGGTTAGTCCAGCTCTTGAACTCTGGTCTTAAAGGCACAAACAGTAGCACCCGTTTTGTTAATAGCAGATTTATTTGGCACTAAGAAAAGTCCCCTTTCAGAATCTGGCTCAGCTAACCTCAGCTGAGGCTTCCATTCTTAACTGTCTCGAATGGAATTTGGACATGCAGCATCATCAGCATGTATATGGACTAGATGGCCTTTGACTATGGTTTGAATTTGATAAATGCTCATTTCTTTAAAGAAAAAAAGTAGTTGGTATTAATATTTATTTTAAATAAAGAAATTCAAAAATTTCAAAAAAGATAATCACTTTCATTCAACTTCTTTTTCTTTTTTTTTTTTTTTAGATTTTAAAGATTTATTATTTATTTATTTGAAAGGCAGAGGGACAGAGAAGGGGAGAGGTCTTCCATTCACTGGGTCACTCTCCAAATGCCCACAAAATGCAGGGCTACATCCAACTTCTTTCAAACTAATTTCTAAGAAGACATCAGAGCAGGATTCCCTCTGCATTTTACCAGAACTGTGCATTGCAGTTGTTTGTTGGATGTTTTGCAGTACAAAGTGCAGAAAGTTTACAAATGAAAATGCGGAATGGTTGCTCTGCCCGGTGGTGTTTGGTCTGTTATCTCAGGATTCTAGGTGAGCTCCAATTCCCTTCTTCTCCCCCAGCTGGAGTAGTGTCTTCTAGGGATGAGACAGAAAAGAGAGAACTGGACCAGGAGGGAGCTTTGACCTATTTGGTGAAAGAAAAGCAGACCTAAACAGAAAGCCATCCGTAAGAGCTCCCAGAACAGAACAATGCAGCAAAAAAAGATGGCTCAGGTCTCTCCACAATCAAATCTACTCTAATAATTAGCTGACTGTGCAGTCGTTAGGAATCAGAGACAGAACCATAGTCGAGAATTTCCTTTGAAACAAGTATTTCTCCCTAATACACAACCACAGCCCCTTCTGCCTCTCTGTCACTGGCTGCCCTCCTGTCATGGAAGATCTCAACAGTGACTTGGCAGCGAGTTCTTGGTAGAGCTCCTGTGCCTTCGACAAGTTCCTTCTTTGCCCTTGGATCTAAGTTATCAGCATGCATAATAAAAGTAAGCTCCCTCTGGCGGCTCCGTGGCTCACTTGGCAAATCCTCCGCTTCTGGTGCTGGCACCCTGGGTTCTAGTCCCGACTGGGGCACCAGGTTCTGTCCCAGTTGCTCCTCTTCCAGTCCAGTTCTCTGCTGTGGCCTGGGAAGGCAGTGGAGGATGGCCCAGGTGCTTGGGCCCTGCACCCGTGTGGGAGACCAGGAGGAAGCACCTGGCTCCTGGCTTCGGATCGGCACAGCGCTGGCCGTAGTGGCCATTTGGGGGGTGAACCAATGGAAGGAAGACCTTTCTCTCTGTCTCTTTCTCTCTCACTGTCTAACTCTGCCTGTCAAAAAAAAAAAAAAAAAAAAAAGTAAGCTCCCTCTTCCCCTATGGCATTTCTTTGCTCTCTCAATCTTTTCTCTGCCTAATATAGAGCTGGATGATTTTAAAAGGCAGGTTCAAAGCCAATATTTTTACCTTTAATATTTTCCCCCAGGAGAATTTCTCTCAATTATTCCCCTACCCCCAATAAAAACAATCGTTAACAGAGTCATTAAGACAGCCCTAGGCATATCTGACTAAGCCACACAACATCCCAGGGAGACCTTACACGAGAGCAGCACTTTGGAATGAATTTGCAAAATATCTGTTGATGCATCCTGCGCCATTTTCCCTGATGAGACGAACCATGTGTGTTCAGGGTACAACCCTTCCCCACGGCCTTGCCACCGCGCCATGGGACACTGGAGTAGGTCGGCGTCGCTTTATTTGAACCTGCGGAACTGAAACCCAACATAGACCGTCTGGGGGTTGGAGAGAGAAGAGAGAGGAGATACAAGGAAAAGCTGAGGTCTGGAGCATGGACATTTTTCTGGGCCAGCAGGGTGCCCAGGAGCCAAGGCAGCAAAGGGAGCCTGGGCAGAGGGCAGGGCGCCCCGGGAGGACCCACAGGGCCTTCCAGTGACTCGGTGAGCGGAGGGTGACTCACCTCCTTCTGACCGTCTTTGTGATCAATTTAAATGTGATTTATCTTTGTATAAGCAAAGGGTATTACTGTCAGGAACTTAGCTAATAGCCTTGCCCTGAACACTGAGCTCTTAACTAAGTCCCCATTACAGCGGATGAAGCCTTACATTACCGATGAAAACTGTAAAGGATGTGCCATTAATAACGATACTCTGTTCTTCTAAGAGGCCTTTGTTCTGAGAGTCCAAGGTGCTTAACCCAATGTGGTCTCATTAATCTTATCCATCAAAACGCCGGAGCTTCAGAAAGTCACCACGACCCACAAAGTACAAATCCCTTCCTATGTTGCCTAGCTTTGCTCAGAAATTGTAGAAGTCAGTAGCATTCAAAAAAAAAAAAAAAAAAAGATTTCTGAATGAGGCAGTAATAGTCATTGAAATAGACCACTCGAGTATTGTCTCTTTTTTAAGATTTATTATTATTATTATTTATTTATTTGAAAGAGTTACAGAGAGAGGTTGCAACAGAGAGAGAGGTCTTCCATCTGCTGGTTCACTCCCCAAACAGCCAAAAAGGCCAGAGCTGAGCTGATCTGAAGCCAGGAGCCAGGAGCTTCCTCCAGGTCTCCCACGCGAGTGCAGGGGCCCAAGGACTTGGGCCATCTTCTACTGCTTTCCCAGGCCATAGCAGAGAGCTGGATCGGAAGTGGAGTAGTCAGGACTCGCACCGGCGCCCCTATGGGATGCCGGTGCTTTAACCTCCTGGGCCACAGCACTGACTCCCACTTGAGTATTTTCAAAGGAAAACTTGATTAGTTCCTGTTATGATTTATGATTTTAACATGTAGAAGGCATTTCCCATTTCTGTTAAAGAATCTAAAACGGGAGCTGAGAGACCTCCCACTCACATGTGCAGAAGACTTTCCAGTCACTTCCTCCCCATTTTTTCCACAAGCATTTAGAGAGACTTATCTGTTACTTCAACACAATTTGCAAATCACTGGAATATGGTGTTTCCCAAGTTTTAGCTCATATATCCACTGTCTTTAACGTCCTTCTGGGCATCACATATACAAGTGGCTTCGATCCTAATTTCTCCCCAAACTCGCACTTCCAGAAACCAGACAAGGGCACACCTGGACGCGTGCAGGAACAGCAAGCTGTGGTCAGTGACAGTCTCACTGGTCTCTTCTCCAAACCCGCCTTGCTAGCCCTAGATGCCAAAAATAACTCGTCCATCCGCTGTGTCACGGAAGCCAAAACCCCACCTGCCTCACTGATAGCTCCCTCCCTCCCTGGCCCCTCCCACCATGGCCCCTCCCACCCAGGCTCCTCCTACCCTTAGCCCCTCCCTCCATGGTTCCTCCCACCATGGCCCCGCCCATTCCCGGCTCCTCCCTCCCTGGCTTCTACCACTCCCGGTCCCTCCCACCATGGCTCCTCCCACTCCCGGTCCCTCCCACCATGGCTCCTCCCACTCCCGGTCCCTCCCACCATGGCTCCTCCCATTCCCGGCTCCTAGGCCTGGGCTTCCTTCTCATCTGGAAGTTGGAGTGGGGGCGGCCCCCGGTCCGGGCTACAGCCCATCGCCCACATCAGGGCCGCGGGGAGAGACCCGGAACACAAACCTTGGCGTGTCACCCACCGTTCACCTTGAACTCGCTCCGGCCACCTGCAGTCGCCCGGAGCAAGCCCGAGTGCACCAGACGAGGCCTTCGTGGCCAGGCTCATTCCGAAGCCTCGTGCGCTCGGCCTGCAGCTCCCCACCGGACTCCAGCCGGGCTGCACGACCGGAAAGCCCCGCACCCAGAATGCCCCCGGTGTCTGCCGGCCTGGCTCGTCTGCGCCGGCCACCCCGACCCCACGCCACGCCCTCCCTGCCCCCTCGGGCCCACTCAGCCTGGGCCTCTCCCGGGGATGCTTCCGCGGCGGTCCCACTGCCTGTGAACGCGTGTGCCTGCCCAGTCGCACTGGCAGTTCTAGGAGGGCTGAGAGCTTTCCCCTTAGTCATCCGTATCATTGCCGGTGCGAGGGCACGGGCGGGTGCGTGGGAGGCCCTCAGACGTTGTTGGATCACGATTAGGAAACCGATAACCTCATTGCATTACTGCCACTGGACACTTTATTTCCTGCAATACAGTGGAAGGCATGGGAATAATAAGATGCAGAATAATAATAATAAATAAGATGCAGCCTGCACGTTTGAAAATCTTCAAGAGAGCTGGGACCGCACGGGTTCTCCTAACAGCACGCGAATGCTAACCTGGAGCTCCCGTCCGGGTGGCTGAGATGCAGATCCGCTTTTCCCCCATAAACTAATTTGCAGAAATGAATTGCAGATGGGTTCCATTAACCCACTGATAGTGGGACAGTTATTTTATGCTCAAAGGTAATCAGTGTCTTTCTTAGGAAAGTGCGATGTGTTAATGGAATGCTTGCACGTTTGTGGTGCTTCTTTATGGCGGAGTTATTATTTTTTTTTTTTTAGCTTATTGTAGCATTCTATAATAAAATGTACATGAACTCTGCTTTGTGCGGCTAGGTCATTACCCAAGAATCCATTTAGACAAAAATAGCATGTGTAGAGAAATATCCAGAAAGGGAGGCAAAAATAAAGGGAATAGTAGTTGCCCCCTTTGCTGGCTGGTGTTTGGTTTATAACATTTGGCACATTTTGATATCTACATAATAGTAGTTTTAAAGCCGTAAATAATATTTCACAGAGGTCACACCATAGTTATTTAAGTTCAGGGGTTTATTTCCCTGAGCACTAAGTAGCTATGAATGAATTATGCTTGGTCTCCTCTGCCACAAGAGAGCCGTAAACCTCCAAGTCATAGCAAACCGTGGAATATTGCTTCAGTACGTCAGGAAAATCGTACATGTAAAAGAAAAATGCATGATAAGGGAAAGGTATTTCTATTTTTTTAAAGTAATATATGTGACTGGGTAGGAGCTATAAAATTTTGTTATGTTAAACTTTCCTCTGATTCTGGAAAACAAGTTAAGAAAGGGCTTTGCGTTGTCGGCCCCAAGCCAGCCAGGCAGGCTGTGGAGCCAGAGGAGGAGTCAGGAAGGGGAGTTTGGCCCCACGGAAGGAGCACCTCGAAAAGAAGTTGCAAAACAAGTTGCAAGGTCATAAGAGGTGATTTTTACAAACTCCCTGAACTGCTGCATTCTTTTCCAGTGACTCCTGGGCAAGTGATTTTTTTAAAGATCTATTTATTTATTTGAAAGGCAGAGGCGGAGAGAGATTGAGAGAGGTCTTCCATCTGCTGGTTCACTACCCAGATGGCCACATTGGTCAGAGCTGGGACGATCTGAAGCCAGGAGTCAGGAGCCAGGAGCTTCTTCTGGGTCTCCCACATGGGTGCAGAGGCCCAAGGACTTGGGCCACCTTCTACTGCTTTCCCAGGCCATAGCAGAGAACTGGATCGGAAGTGGAGCAGCTGGGTCTCGAACCGGCACCTATATGGGATACTGGTGCTGCAGATGGCAGCTTTACCCGCTACGCCACAGCACTGCCCCCCCCCCCATTACTTTCTGTGCTGCCTGGGTTGGTTATTTAACCCCTCTGTGTATCAGCGTCCTCATCTGGGAAATACAGGTCATGATACAAGGGGACATCAGGAAGTCCATAGAAAATGGAATTAAAAGATGAATTTATGAGGCAAGCATTGTGATGCAACGTTTTAAGTCCCCGTCTGTGATGCCCCAGCATCCCATATCGGAATGGCTGCTTCACTTCCGATCCAGCTCCCGCTAATGCACCTGGGAAGGCAGCAGAAGATGGCCCAAGTGCTTGGGCCCCTGCAACTCACCATAGAGTTCCAAGCTCCTGGCTTCAGTCTTGTGCAGGCCTGGCTCTTGTGCCCAACTGGGGACTGAACCACCAGATGGAAGACCTCTCTCTGTTTCTCTCATGACTCTGCCTTTCAAATAAGTAAAATAAATATTTAAAAAATGAGTTTATGTTGGTGCAAAAATCATTTTTAATCCATGCATAGTTTTTTTTTTTTTTTTACAGTGTGCATTTCCAATGAAATGATTCAGGGCACCTTCTATGCATGGACTTCTAACATTTTTGCACCAAAATCAATTTGTCATTAAAAATTCTTTAGAAGATTTATTTATTTGAAAACATTACAGAGGGTGGGGGGAGAGATCTTCCATTCACTGGTTCACTCCCCAGATGGCCACAACAGCCCTGAAATCAGGAGCCAGGAGCTTCTTCCAGGTCTCCCACATGGGTGCAGGGGCCCAAGCACTTAGGTCATCTTCCACTGCCTTCCCAGGTGCCGTGAGCAGACAGCTGGATCAGAAGTGGAGCAGCCAGGACTCAAACCAGTGCTGAGAGACATGGGATGCCGGAGTTGCAGAGTCTTACCCCACTGCACATTTTCCATGAACTTTTCAAGGGCACTACGTCTAGGATTGTTGTGAGAATTCCAACGTGATCATATCGACAAAGAGCTTGGCCAGTGCTCCGCCACGCTCAGCGACTGACCTTGTGGCTCCGACAGCCCGGCAAGCTGCCTCCAGCGGGAACCCTGCCCACCTCCACCCTCCTGGAAGCGTCTCCTTTTCTCTCCAGACCTCTGGTTCTGCATTTGCAAAACGGGACACGGCAGGGTTGCCGTGAAGATCGCAATACTGAGGAAAATCGTCAGGTGCATTGGTCCTCACGTTGGGAGGATTCGCAATTTCCTTGAAGAGTTTTAATTAGACTTAGTTCTAAACGCAAATTGTATCCGTATGCCGCTCCCCCACTTCTGAGTGTCTACAGAAACACTTGTCCTGGGCCGGTGCTGTGGCATACTGGGTAAAGCAGCAGCCCACAGTGCTGCCATCCCATGTGGGCACCGGTTCTTGTCCTGTCTGCTCCACTTCTGATCCAGCTCCCTGCTGATGCATGTTCATTGGGCAATGAACCAGAGGATGGAAGACCTCTCTCTCTCTCTCTCTGCCTCTCCTTCTCTCTCCGTGTAACTCTGACTTTCAAATAAATAAATGGATTAAAAAAAAAAAAAGCAAGTAATGGGGAGGCAGGACCCACAGTGGAAAGCAGGAGGGCGTGCAGCCTGTGTGAACAGCAACCCCAAGACAGACATTCTGGGAAAGGAATGAGATGCATTTTCGCCACATGTCCCAGAATTTACTACCGAAGATGGACTCCACACACTGAGCAGTGGCGGCAGCCCCAGAGCCTAGCGTCTCACCTGCACCGACTGGAAAGGAGAGCCTTCAACTCTGCCAGCCGGCCCCTGCTGTCACCTACAGTCACCTCCTGTGGCCGAGACCTGGAAGGCGGTGTATGGTTTCTCAGGGTGTCTAAAAGTGTGCACTACTGCCCTCTGCTGGACGGAGACAGAATCACCAGCGTTCAACCATCTTTCGCCTACGGCAGAGGGAAAACTTTTTGCTTTCACCTTCATGTGAAATATTACCTCTTAAAAAAAAAACTCCCCGGGAGCAAGTGACATCTGAATGCTTGGGAGGTGCATACGCAATCTGTGATGGTGATAACATTCCGATGAACTGATCAAAAAGGAAACTGGCATGTTGAAATTTAATTTTTGTTTAGACAATATGTATTTTCTTCACTGTAATTCTAGTAGTTATCAGCAATTTCAGTTTTTTTCTCCAAAAGTATTTCTCACAGAATGTGTTGGTTTTAGAGCTGTGTCATAAAGAAAACTTTTTTGAAGATTTATTTATTTGAGAGGCAGAGTTACAGAGAGGGAGAGACCGAGAGAAGAAAAGACCGAGAGAGGCCTTCCGTCTGCTGGTTCACTTTCTAGATGGATGCAGCGGAGCTGGGCTGATCTGAAGCCAGGAGCCAGGAGCTTCTTCTTGGTCTCATATGCAGGTGCAGGGGGCCAACCCACTTGGGCCATCTTCTACTGCTTTCCCAAGCCATCCGCAGGGATCTGTATCGAAGTGGAGCAGCTGGGACTCAAACCAACACCCATATAGGATGCCGGCACTGCAGTCAGAGGTTTAACCTGCTGCACCACAGTGCTGGCCTCAGAAAGCATTCATGCCTCTGGTGTCAGAAAAGCAGGGAACAGACTGCTAGTGTCCCTGTCACCAAACAGTTTGGCAAAACAGCCATGGCTTTATATTTTTGTATTAGGACTTGAGGTTTGTTTTGTTTTGTTTTGTTTTGGCAGGCAGAGTGGACAGTGAGAGAAGTGGAGACCCAGAGAAAGGTCTTCCTTTGCTGTTGGTTCACCCTCCAATGGCCGCTGCAGCCAGCGAACCGCGCTGATCCGAAGCCAGGAGCCAGGTGCTTCTCCTGGTCTCCCATGGGGTGCAGGGCCCAAGCACTTGGGCCATCCTCCACTGCACTCCCTGGCTACAGCAGAGAGCTGGCCTGGAAGAGGAGCAACCGGGACAGAATCCGGCGCCCCGACCAGAACTAGAACCTGGGGTGCCGGCACCGCAGGTGGAGGATTAGCCTATTGAGTTGTGGTGCCGGCCTGAGCTTTTTAAAGAAAAGAAACACTGGTAGATATTGGCAGGTGCCCTTCCCAGGAACCGTATGAAACGGACTCACAGCTTGTGGATGGATTGGTTACCCTGTCAATATCTACTTCTCTCATAGACACTGTTGGCAGGCATTTGGCTTCGGGGTTAAGATGTCACTCAGGACACACACATCCTGTATGAGAATTCTTGGGTTCAAGTCCTGGCTCTGCTCCCAATTCCAGTTTCCTGCAAATATGCACCCTGGAAGGCAGCAGGTGATGGCTTGAGAAACTCTTGCCGGGCATTTTGGGGGAGAGGATCTGCAATAGAAGATCTCACTCTCTCTGTCAAGCAAATAAATAAATGAAGAAAATAAAGCCTCCAGAGTCTTTCTAGAAGTAAGCGGAGCTTTCTCACGTGGGCGCCTATGCATCCCTCACCCCGAAACAGCCGTTCATTCAATCAAAACAAAATGCCTCAGGTGTGTGAGTTTACGCCCTGCACACTTCCTTTTGCCTCTCCACCACTTCTCCAAACACCCACTGCACACACTTTCAGTAAGGATAACGTAGAAAAACTCAAATGTAAGATCATTTAGTTGGCATCAGCAGGGTGGCACAGTGGGTAAAGCTGCCGCCTGCAGTGCTGGCATCCCATATGGGCACTGGTTCGAGTCCTGGAAGCTCCACTTCCGATCCAGCTCTCTACTAATGGCCTGGGAAAGCAGTGGATAGTGGCCCAAGTGCTTGGATCCCTGCCATGCATGTGGGAGACTTGGAAGAAGCTCCTGGCTCCTGGCTTCAGCCTGGCTCAGCCCTAGCCCTTCTGGCTTTGTGGGGAGTGAACCAGCAGATGGAAGATCTCTCTCTCTGTAAATCTGATTTTCAAATAAACAAATAAAATTTTTAAAGAAAAGAGTATTAAGTCAGATTTTAATTGGTAGCATTTTTTTCTTCCTTAGTGTCTCACAAAATCAAAAAGAGGAGTCGGCACAGTGGGTTCAACTGCCATCTGCGTTCCACATGGCACTGATTTGAGTCCCAGCTGCTCCACTTCTGATCCGACTCCCTGCTATTGATCTAGGATGCTGAGCTAGGAAAGCAGCAGAAGACGGCCCAAGTGCTTGGGCCCCTGCACCCATGCGAAAGGCCTGGAAGGGACTTCTGGCTCCTGGTTTTGGCCTGGCCCAGCCCCGGGACATTGCTTCCGTGTCGGGAATGAATCAGAGGGACGATCTCTCTCTGTCTCTCACTCTCTCTATCTCTCTCTGTGATTCTGCCTTTCAAATAAATAAATAAAACTTTCAAAAAATTAAAAAAGTGTTCTATGAATGATAGCATCTTTTTTAAAGTTTTTTTTTTTATTAATTTAAAAGAGTTACAAAGAGACAGAGGCAGAGAGAGAGAGAGAGAGAGAGATATCTTCCATCACTGCTTCACTCCTCAGATGGCCTCAGGCAAGAACTGGGCCCATCTGAAGCCAGGAGCCAGGAGCTTCTTCCAGGTCTCCCATGCAGGTGCAGGGGCCCAAGCACGTGGGCCATCTTCTACTGCTTTCCCAGGTCACAGCAGAGAGCTGGATCGGAAGTGGAGCAGCCGGGACTCGAACCAGTGCCCATGTTGGATGCTGGCACTGCAGGTGGCGGCTTTACCCACTATGCCACAGTGTCGACCCTGGCCCTCATGAATTATATGGTCTGATAGTAGAAAGAATGCTTCTTCATTCTAAACCAGTTAAGCCGAGATGGCAGTCCCTGCAAAGAAATATTCACTCAACACACACGGCCTGCACCACCGATCAGCTTTGAGCAGAAAATGGAATTTTAAAATTTCTCTCATTCCTCGGATGTTATTGTGCAGTAGAAGATTGAAATAATGCGTGTCAGATGCCAGCAAGGCTCAGCCCCTTGGCCGCGGCATTTCCGTGTCATTATTGGCTACAGGCCAAGCAGTCTCCTGGACCCCGATGGGCAGGTGGGGTCAGAGATCAAAGCCAGCGCTGGGCTCATCTGAAGCTCCCGCAATGCACCTCCCTGGAAGGCTGCATGGGGGCTGGGGCATCAAGAGTGAGACTATGCTAGGGTCCCTGTGGGTCCCTGAGGCCGCCTCGCACCAGGCAGCTTTGCTGTGGACGCTTCCATCACGGCTCCACCTACCACATTCTCTGCGCTCCCTGGAAATGAGTCGTGCGCCAGTGTCTGAAGTTGATGATTCAATATACATCAGAGATATTTCTGTCGACAGGAAATAAAGGTAGACCATCAGACGTCCTGGGAGCCAGAGTCCGCGTTCCAAAGCTGCGGAGGAGAGATGCCTCCCGCACTTGGGGGAGCGCAGAGCCGGCCAGCTGCCCCCAGCTCTCTTCTTGGCCATGGATGGAAGTCGTGCTGTGATAAAACATTGCCAAAGCCAGCTGCAAATAGAAGCCTCCCTACCCGTTCTGACTTGGCGTCAACCCCACCCTCTACCACCCTGCCCAAGGAATTAGGTTTTTGTTTTTCCATCAAAAACTGTGTTTTTTGTTCCCTACTTACCCAGCCCCACACTCCCTTCCCCTCCCTGGGCTCCATTTCAGCAAAGCTCGGGGAATAAAAAAAAAAATTCTTTTTTAAATGTACACAGTCTCTTAGCCCAGTTTTAGTGTAAAATGTGCACGAATAACAGATTTATATACAAGGAAACTTTTCAAACTTCATATAAAATGGAATTAAGAGATAATTCAATTTTGGTACAGAATTTTTGAAATCCATGCATAAAAAGGATCGTCAAAAAGGTTATGAAAAAATGCTTATTATGGGGGCTAGTGTTCAACACCAGAAGCTCATATTGGCACTGGTTCGAGTCCTGGCTACTCCACTTCCAATCTAGCTCCTTGCTAACGGCCTGGAAAAAGTAGCAAAAGGTGGCCCAGATCCTCGGGTCCCTGCCACCTACGTGGCAGACTTAATGTGGCCATCTGGTGAGTGAACCAGTGGATGGAAGATCTCTCTCTCTCTCTGTCTCTACTCTCTCTGACTTCAAATAAATAAATTAATAAATAAAAAAAGAAATACATGTTATAAAAAAAACTATGCATGTATTTCAACTTTTTTACAGCAAAATACATTTATCTTTTTTCCCCCAAAGAAACCTTTTATTTAATGAATATAAATTTCATAAGTACAACTTTAGGAATATAGTGATTCTTCCCACCATACTTGCCCTCCCACCCACATTCTGAACCCTCCTCTTCCTCCTTCCCCCTCTCCCACTCCCAGTCCCATTCTCCATTAAGATTCATTTTCAATTAACTTTGTACACAGAAGACCAACTCTATACTAAGTAAAGATTTCAACAACTTGCGCGCACACACACACACACACACGCACAAAACTGAGAACAAGTCAATTAACACTCTTATGTGTCGCTCCCCCTCTTCATGGAGGAACGACACTAAACCCTGCCTAGGTTTCCTGTCCAAGTCACGGCACCATTATGTCGCTCCCCCTCTTCGTGGAGGAGCGACACTGAACCCTGCCTAGGCTTCCTATCCGAGTCACGGCACCATTATGTCGCTCCCCCTCTTTGTGGAGGAACGACACTGGACCCTGCGCTGTTCTTTTGTCTGCTCGGCCCTCCCCGGGTTTGCTGCTGGTTCTTCCCGGGTTGGCTACCGACCCTTCCACCTCCGTGGAAGGGTGGTTCCCCCTGCCACTTTCCCCACTTCCGCGGGGGAGCGGCACTCCGCCGGCCGGCTCTCTTGGGGGCTGCACAGGTGTTCCTTCAGATAGATGTTCCTGGTGCATGTTGTCTCTCTCCTCCTTTATAGTCCTCTTCCGCCAATCCCAACTCTGCTACCCACACGCCGAGTACACTGCTCTCCTCCAATCAGGAGCAGGTCCTGCTGTTTATTGGTTGAACTGGAGGCAGCTGTGTAGAAGCTGTTTCCTCCTCTCCCAGCACCATATTGTGGGAGAGCAGATGCATAGAATAAGTCTTAATTCCAATAACAGTCTAGTCCGAGTTGCTCCCCACATTATGTATGACATCAGTGACCACCCGAGGCTTTTGACAGGAGCTGTCAAGGCTATGGAAGCCTTCTGAATCCACAAACTCCATCAGTATTTAGACAAGGCCATAAGCAAAGCAGAAGTTTTCTCCTCCCTTCAGAGAAAAGTACCTCCTTCTTTGATGGCCACTTCTTTCTGCTGGGGTCTCACTCACAGAGATCCTTCATGTAGGACATGTTTTGCCACAGTGTCTTGGCTTTCCATGCCTACATTTATCTTTTACTTCCATTTTTCCACAGACTTTCTGAAGCACGCTTGGAGGTATCACAGGCCTGTGAAGCCTTTTGTAGATGCATGTTCTTATCCAGGATTTCCTCTCTTGCCCTGTGGGAAATGAATTTCCATGTCTTTGCTCCTGGTCTACATTTCTGGGCTAAGTCAAATCTTTCACTTCTAATCTTTCACTTCTAGAAGTGCACAGTGACTCTCTGTATGCCTCCTGGTACTGGGTTCCACTTTGCCTTCACCCCTAAAAGTTCCTTGTTTGGGATTTAGGCATTTTGTGCAGCAGTTCAAGACACTGCTTCAGATACTGTCCACCATATCTGACTACCTGGATTCCAGTCCCGGCTCCACTTCTGTCTCCAGCTTCCTACTAGTGTGCACCCTGGGAGGCAGTGGGCAGTGGTGATGGCTCAAGGAGTTGGTGGGAGACCTGGATTGAATTATTTGCTCTTGGAACTTCATGTGGGCATCTGGGGAGCAAACCAACAGATGGAAGCTCTCACATGCTTTCTCTCTCTCTCTCTCTCTCTCATCTTCTCAAGTGAATATATAAATAAATAAATGTTTAAAGTTTCTTGCCTTGGAAGGATTTTTCACTTGCTTACTTTCTGCAGCCTGGGTGTCTAGTCATCACAGCATACAAGAGCCATTCAGAAAGCTTGTGAGAAAATGGAATTCCAAGATATGTTTATTTTGGTGCAAAAAATATTTGAAGAAGAAGCATCATTTTTCATATTTTCAGAAGCTTTTTGCAGGTCCATCACAGGCATGGATTTCAAAACTTTTTTGCAGCAAAATAACTTTATCTTCTACTCCCGTTTTCCATGAACATTTCTAAGTCCCCTCATGGCTGCTGAGGGCCGTCTGGGGAAATTCAGGGTCAAACAAGTTAAAATCAGACTTTTTACCTACAGGACATTTCATAGCTTTTTTAAGACATTGTTTAGGGGCCGGTGCTGTGGCATAGTGGGTAAAGCCGCCTCCTGCGGTGCCGGCATCCCATATGGGAGCCAGTTCCAGTCCCGGCAGCTCCACTTCTGATCCAGCTCTCTGTTATGGCCTGGGAAAGCAATGGATGATGGCCCGAGTCCTTGGGCCCCTGCACCCACATGAGAGACCCAGAGGAAGCTCTTGGCTCCTGGCTTCGGATCAGTGCAGCTTCGGCCATTGCAGCCAATTGGGGAGTGAACCAGTGGATGGAAGACCTCTCTCTCTCCTTCTCTCTGCCTCTCCTTCTCTCTGTGTGTAACTTTGACTTTCAAATAAATAAATCTTAAAAAAAGACTTTTTAATGTATTTATTTATTTATTTTTATTTATTTATTTATTTTTTTTGACAGGTAGAGTGGACAGTGAGAGAGAGAGACAGAGAGAAAGGTCTTCCTTTGCCGTTGGTTCACTCTCCAATGGCCGCCGCAGCCGGCGCGCTGCAGTGGACGCACCGCGCTGATCCGATGGCAGGAGCCAGGTGCTTCTCCTGGTCTCCCATGGGGTGCAGGGCCCAAGCACCTAGGCCATCCTCCACTGCACTCCCTGGCCACAGCAGAGAGCTGGCCTGGAAGAGGGGCAACCGGGACAGAATCCGGCACCCCGACTGGGACTAGAACGGCGCCGCTAGGCGGAGGATTAGCCTAGTGAGCCGCCGCACCTGCCTAGACTTTTTTTTTTTTTAAATTACTCATTTATTTCACAGGTAGAATGACAGAGAGAGGAAGAGATAGAGATAAAGAGAGAATCTTCCATCTTCTGGTTCACCCCTCAAATGGCCACAACAGCTGTGGGCTGAGTCAGACAGAGGCCAGGAGCCAGGAACTCCATCTACCTCTCCCACGTGGGTGGCAGGCGCCCAAGCACTTGGGCCATCCTCCACTGCTCTTCCAGGTGCATTAGCAGGTAACTGGATCAGAAGCCAAGCAGCAGGGTCTCCCTCCAGTGTGCTAATGTGGGACCCTGCGGTTGAGGGTGCCGGCTGAACCTGCTATATGTACCGCAGTGCTGGCCCCTGCAAAGCTTTATCTGGCCATATGCATGTGATCTCCATGGAGGAGCATAAGAATGATACAAGTGTGCTTGAACAGGTATTGCCTTTTAAAAATGTGTTTTATTTATTTATTTGAGAGACGGGGAGGGGGGGGAGGAGAGCAAGAGAGCGAGCATTCCAATCACCTAATTCACTCTCCAAATGTCTACAATGGCTGGAACTGGGACGAGCCTAAAGGCAGGAGTCAGGAACGCAATCCAGGTGTCCCAGGAGGGCAGCAGGGACCCCATTGCTTGATCTGTTTCCACTCCTCCCAGGGTGTGTCAGCAGGAAGGTGGAGCCAGGTGTCGAGCCCAGGTGCTCTGATGAGGGTGGGGGCATTCTGACTGTCATTTACCTGCTGGGCCGAGCACCTGCTAAGGCTTCCTTCTTGCTCCAACACCAATGGCCGTCTTACGTACGGACAGAGGGTTCCACATACAGCGTCTTGGACGAGACTCGGAGAGAGGCAACGGTCAAGGTCGCCAGAGTTCATAACAGAGAGCAGCCCTGCTGTTTTCCACCAAGAATTTGGAAAAGGTTATTCTGAGGTTTGTTTTTGACTTGGTTCTTTCCTGTGTTGGAGAACACCGTCTCGATGATGTATTCCACTCGTCCCCAACCTGTGGTGGAGAAGGAGCAGGGAGCCTCTGTAGTGACCTTGGGGCCTTCTCCATCCCTCCCTATCTCCTCGCTAACACAGGCTCTTCTAAGATGCAAACTGAACCTGCACCCCGGGCCACAGGAGCCCAGACCCAAGGAATCCAAGCCTCTATGTTTCACTACCAGGCCCTGTTCCAAAAAGGTCGCTGATCTTTGAAATCTGCCAGCCCCTAAACCTGCTGAAGAGGGTCGAGGGAGTTAAAAGATTCCAGATGGGGCCAGGGAGCCTCTCCAATTTCTTCCCCTCTGTGGCTCGTTCCAGGGATGACCTGCGTAGGTCGCTGCATCTCTGTGTGCTTTCAGCTCCCCATTTATAACATTTGACCAACACTTCCTGATTCCAGAAGCTCATGTTTAGAGATGGTTGAATTAAAGTCCCCCCTCTATGATTGTTGCGTTACTATCAGCTAAGGCCCTAGGGCACAACTCACAATCAGAAAGCGGCAAAGGATGAGAAACAGCCCAAATTGGCTGAATCAGCCCTCCTTAGCTCTGGAGCCCCTGCTACCAGTTAAACTAGCACATTTACGTCGGACAACGTCTTGTTTATAAAGGCGAATATTTAATTAGTGGGAGCCTAGGACCAGCAAGGCTACTTCTAACCCATGTAACAGGATACCCTAAGCTTGCGAGGCAAGCCCCGTAAACTTAAACTACTGTAAAATTATAAAGTTTAACATAAAAATGGAAAATCTTTAAATGGCTGTTTTGTGCAAAGTTCTTCACAGACAAGACGGCCACACAATGGAACTGTGTGACTGCAAACAGCAGGCACTCCAGAAGATCAAATAAACCGCTTTATGGACCCAAGGAATTGATTTTTAATGAGATTCTGCTTGGCTATAATGGCATCCTGAGAGAGTGATCCAGTTTCTGTGGCCTCTGGTCTTCACTTACAACGTGCAGAACAAAGACTTGGCTGAACAATGCCCGTGCATTTGCCCTTGTAGCCTATGAGATAAATAAAATAAGGATACTGTTCTTAGACATTCTCCAGAAAGTGTTTGTGCACACACACACACACACACACACTTGCACTTGAGCCTACACGCACACATGTACTGCTCTGCGTTTAACTGCTTTTCTAAGACATTTTCTGCTTGTATATTCTTTCTCTCTTTTTTTCATAGTTTTAAAAAAGTGTATTTATTTTTGAAAGGCAGAGAAACAGGGAGTTCTCATGTGCTGTTCTACTCCCCAAATTCCTGCAACAGTTAGGGCTGGGCCAGGCCAAAGCCAGAAGCCAGGGACTCACTCTGGGTCTCCTTTGTGGGTGGCAGGGACCCAAATACTTTTTTTTAAAAGATATATTTATTTATTTGAAAGGCAGAGTGAGAGAGAGAGAGAGGGAGAGAGAGAGAGACATAGAGGGATATCTTCCATCCTCTGGTTCACTCCCCAAATGGTTGCAATGGCTAGAACTGAGACAATCTGAAGCCAGGAGCTTCTTCTGGGTCTCCCGTGTGGGTGCAGGGCACTTGGGCCATCTTCTGCTGTTTCCCAGGCCATTATCAGAGAGTTGGATTGGAAGTGGAGCAGCCAGGACTTGAACCAGTGCCCATATGGGTTGCCAGCACTGCAGGCAGCAGCTTAACCCACTACACCACAGTGCTGGCCTTGGGACCCAAATACTTTGAGCTATCACCTGCTACCTCTTCCTGCATTCGCAGGAAGCTGGAAATGGGAGCAGAGTCAGGACTTGAACCCAGGCGCTCCAATATGGGATGTGGGCATCTTAACCACTGTGCCAAATGACCATCCCTGCTTGTGTATCCTGAGTTTTGGAGAGCTAAATCCTTAAAGTAATATGTATAGATGAGGGACTTCAAAAAAATTGGTGGGAACATGGAATTAACATGTTTATTTTGGTAAAAGAATTTTGCGATCAGTGCACATTTTTTTCATAATATGTATTTCTATGAACTTTTTACACTTGGTCTTAGCCAAAAGGCCACGAAGCGATCTATGAACTTTTTGAAAAACCTCTCATACATCCACATGGCTCCTCCTCCTTGATTAACTTAACTTCCCCTAACATCATCAATCTTCCCTATTTTGTGATTCCCTTGTCTTTTTCCCCTGTTGTATCATCCGTATTTTCCAAACCCTTGAGTGCTTTAATTTTGAGAAGCACTGAGATATGAGTTACAGTCTCGGGCACAGAGGATCGGTAGTCACTGGAAGTGTCCTGTCAGTTGTATTCTTCCAGACAAGACACAGACTAGTTCCACGGCCCACGGCCCTAGAAGTTCCTTTGTGTCCACCCCAGTCACTTACCTCCCTTCACAGGCAACTTATTTCCGACTTTGGATTTCTATCGCCGTCAGTTGGTTCTATCCATTTGGAGACTTCATATAAATGCGTCATATTGCATGTATTCTTCTATATCCAGCTTCATTTTTCCCCCCAAAGAAACCTTTTATTTAAGGAACACAAACTTCATGCATGTCATTAGATATAGTGATTCTTCCCACCATACTCATCTTCCCACCCACAATCCCACCCCTCCTCCTCCTCCCTCTCCCGTTTCCTATCCCTTTTTCCACTAAGACCTATTTTTGATGAACTTTATACACAGAAGATCAACTCCATACTAAGTAAAGAGTCTAACCATTTTTTGGCTTCTTTTGATCAGTGTAATATATTTGAGGTTTCCTATGTCTTTGCGTTTCTGTTGCTCTTTCTACGGCAGAGTAGCACATTCTGTGAATGAGATAATGTTTTGTGAGACGCAACTGGGCGGAGTAGCAGGTTCTGTGAATGAGATACAGTTTTGTGAGCTACGATTGGATTGTCCTTTCTTTCTCCCGTGGGTGGGCATTCAGATTGTTTCCAGTTTGAAAGTTGCATGAATGAAGCAGCTGCTGAGTAATCAAGCTATTTTGAGTAGCACGAGGGTACCTCAAAAACTTCATGGAAAACAGAACTGCAGGTAAGTATATTTTGGTGAAAAATTGTGAAATCCATGCACAGTTTTCTCATAATTTGCCTTTTCCATGAACTTTCTGAATTTCAAATTGTTTTTGCACCCAGGTGAACTTATCTTTTTATTTGCATTTCCTCCCCATCTTCAGAGATACCTTTGTATTCTCGCAGGAATTTTCTTGTGGAAATATCTTCTGATGTCTCTTGGGTACTCCCTAAGGAGTGGAAGTGCTGAGGTGCAGGGCAGGTGCCTGCTTACTTTCATGGGAAACTGCCAGTTTTCCAAAGTGGTCGAATCATCCCAAATCTAACTCCAGAAATCATAGTAAGGATCCGTTATGTCATGTCTGTGTCTTTGACCCACTCCAAAAGCATTCCTAGGCCAAACTAAATAAATATTTAAAAATGATATGGATTTAAATGGCAACAGGTGAATTTAGGTGTGTCCAATGGTGCAAAACAAGACAGCCAGAAATCACTTCCCTGTTGATTTGGATCATGAAATTAATCATTTTTAAGAATACTACTTGAAAGCCGGCGCCGCGGCTCACTAGCTAATCCTCCGCCTTGCGGCGCCGGCACACCGGGTTCTAGTCCCGGTCGGGGCGCCGGATTCTGTCCCGGTTGCCCCTCTTCCAGGCCAGCTCTCTGCTGTGCCCCGGGAGTGCAGTGGAGGATGGCCCAAGTACTTGGGCCCTGCACTCGCATGGGAGACCTTGAGAAGCACCTGGCTCCTGGCTTCGGATCAGCACAGTGCTACGGCCGCCGCTCACCGGCCGCGGCAGCCATTGGAGGGTGAACCAACAGCAAAAAGGAAGACCTTTCTCTCTGTCTCTATCTCTCATTGTCCACTCCGCCTGTCAAAAAAAAAAAAAAAAAAAAAAAAGAATACTACTTGAGCCAGCGCTGCGGCTCAACAGGCTAATCCTCCACCTGCAGTGCCGGCACCCTGGATTCTAGTCCCGGTCGGGGTATCAGATTCTGTCCCGGTTGCTCCTCTTCCAGTCCAGCTCTCTGCTGTGGCCTGGGAATGCAATGGAGGATGGTCCAAGTGCTTGGGCCCTGCACCCCATGGGAGACCAGGAGAAGCACCTGGCTTCGGATGGGTGCAGCACGCCGGCCGTGGCGGCCATTTGGAGGGTGAACCAACAGAAGGAAGACCTTTCTCTCTGTCTCTCTCTCTCTCACTGTCTAACTCTGCTTGTCAAAAAAACAAAACAAAACAAAACAAAAAAAACAAAAAAAAAAAAAAACAAAAAAACCACAAAAAACAAAAAAAACAAAAAAAACAAAAAACACTACTTGGGTGAAGGGGTGAGCCTGAATCATGTTCACCAACTGGGTGGATGCCTCTTTCTGCTCTTGGCCTTCTCAGCTGGACCGAACCATCTTTTTTGGAGAACGGGTGGGTAGTCAACGGTAGGGACATTAATTGCCTTCCATTGGTTGGTTGACTTGGCTGTAGAAAGAAATGCCGGCTGTAGTTCCAAAGAGCTTACATCTGTTTCTCATACAGCTCAGCCACCCAGGCTGCCTCCACCAGCCCTACTGCCGGCCAGGCTACCACTTTATTTTTTCCCCTACCCTTTAAAAAAGATGAAAGTTCCTAAAAGCTTTTTGCATGCAAGTGTGTATTTGTATGCACATGTGCGTGTGTGTGTGTGTGTGTGTGTGTGTGAGATAGCAATGGTTTAGGTTAACAAACTGAACAGTGGCCAGGTGAGTCATCCTGCGTGTTTTTTGTGTATGTGTTTTTCTTTTTTTTGGTTTGTTTATTTCTTGAATCAATTATTTGTCCAATGTGCACCCCCTCTGTTGGAGCTGTCAGGAGCCCAACAATTAGAATGTGATGACAACAACTTAAAGATAATTAGTTGACAATGACTTGAGACCTCATTAACCCCTTTAGCACCTCATGGTTTGTGATTAAAATGAAATACCTGGAGATCCCTTAAAGTAGCTCTTATTTCACCACCTAAGCTGCTCAGGAAATGCCAGAATGTTTGGTAATTATTGGATAGGTCTTCCATCATTTTATAATCATCAGCGATCATCCCCCCAAATTGTGGAAATTAATGAATTAAAGCATTTGTGCTTTTGCTCAGAAATCTATTATGTTGCTTCTTTTCCCAATAATCTCCCACTCTGATTCAGCTTTCTAAAGTGACAGGGGCCAGTGCTGAGGTATGATGGGTAAAGCCACTGCCTGCAGTGCAGTATTCCCATATGGGCGCTGGTTTGAGACCCGGCTGCTCCACTTCCGATCCAGCTCTCTGCTATGGACTGGGAAAACAGTAGAAGATGTCCCAAGTCCTTGGGCCCCTGTACCCACATAGGAAGACCTGGAGGAGGCTCCTGGCTCCTGGCTTCGGATCAGTTCAGCTCCGGCTGTTGCGAAGAAGTCTACCGTGTGGATGAACCTGTGCTAGTCCAAAAGTCCCCTAGCTTTATTTTCCAATAAACATAACATAGTTTGTTTTTCTTGATATACAGTCAACAAGTATTTAATAGATGAGCTTCCACGGTCTTCTTGAATTTATTCAATTTTACTCTACCTCTAAGCTGTGAGGGGACTTTTTACAAAGTTAGTGGAAAAATGGAATTAAAAGATAAGCCTATTTTGGTGCAAAATTTTGAAATTCATGCAAGGATTTTTTCATTATATGCATGAGCATTTCCAAGCACTATTTCCATGAGCATTTTCTTTTCTTTTCTTTTTTTAAAAACTTATTTATTTATTTGAAAGGCAGAGTTACAGAGAGAGGTAGAGACACAGAAAGAGAGAGGTCTTCCACCCACTAGTTCACTCTCCAAGTGGCCACAATGGCCAGAGCTGAGCCGATCCAAAGCCAGGAGCCAGGAGCTTCTTCTGGGTCTCCCATGTGGGTGCAGGGGCTCAAGGACTTGGGCCATCTTCTACTGCTTTCCCAGGCCATAGCAGAGAGCTGGATCAGAAGTGGAGCAGCTGGGACTCGAATCGTGCCCCCCCCCCCCCGCCAGGATGCAGACACTGCAGGCAGCGGCTTTACCCACTGTGCCACAGTGCCAGCCCACCACGAGCATTTTCAAGACCCTGTATATGCATGGATTTCAAATGCTTTTGTACCAAAATAAACGTCTTCTTGAGAGAGAAAGAGCAAGCTTCCATCTGCAATTTGACTCTCCAAATGGCCGCAATGACCAGTACTGGGCCAGGCCAAATCCAGGAGCCTGGAACAACATCGGTGTCTCTCCCATGAGTGGTAGGGGCCCCATGCACTTGGACCATCTTCCACTGCTTTCCCAGGTGCATTAGCAGGGAGCCGGATCAGAAGAAGAGCAGTTGGGGGCTCAAACCAGAACTCCAATAAGGAACACTGGTGTCTCAGGTGTCAGCTTAACCCGCTGTGCCGCAACACCAACCCCTGAAACTGTCATCTGAATATTAGTTGCCTTTTTACATGTTCCAAACGTTTGACGTGGAAGTCTGAAAAGGCTAAGGTGATTGAACGTGTTCACTTTCACGGTGGTGATCCTTCACTTTTCTTGGGGCCACAGACCCATTTTGCAATACAGTGAACTCTGTGAACGTCAGTGCGGCCAAGGGCTCGAGTCACTTACATATTAAAGTTATTGGACCTTGGGGGATTTTGGAGTCCAGATGAATATTTTCTTATCCTCTATAATAAAGGGTTGACTTTAGGCTTCCAGACACATTGATGACTATTACTCTATCAAAACAATGAAGAGGAAAATGGGACCAACTCTGGACAGATCATATTCAAATGGGAACTGTGATTTGTGAGAATTGCTTTGTTTAGCAATCCAAGCCCCCCTCCCCCCCAAAAAAAGTGCTTTGTTATAAGATAAGGATCAAGTGTACAGTGGGCATTTGTGGAAAAGATCGACAGAGCAGAAGCCACTGGCAAAGTGCTTTGCCCAGTGTAACCCATGCGACTCCCTGCACAGAATCAGCAGAGGTGCTTGATTTCAATGCTTGTTCCCAGGTCCTGCCTCTGCCCTGCGGTGGGAGCTGGCACTGTGCGTTTCTCATTGCCAGGTGCTGTTTTGCTAGTGCCCAGTGCAGTTTGACAATCTGTCTCTCCCACTCTCATTTCTAACATCACCACTTTGCAAAGCGCTTTATTTATGTAGGCATCATTAGTCAGTCAACGTGAATGAAGATCTTCCAGAAACACCCAGAAAGCGCTTTTGATGACTCCAATTTGGGTAGGCAATGTCCACAGCACGCCCGCTGGCAAGCAGCTGCAAACAATTGTCACCCTGCCCCAGTAACCGGCAGTGAGGGCCACTTCACATCAGCCCATCACATTGTTTCATTTTTTGGTACTTAGTCATTTGTTACAATAAAAATTAAGTTACAAGAAAGGAACACTGTGACAGGATAATGGACTCCCACTCCGAAGAAACCAACCTGCCTCCAATTCATCACGGCGTTTATAGTGCATTAGAAGACAGTACGGTGACAGCATCATGCCTTTGGGGAAGGAAGAAAAACCAGATTGAGTGGGAAGGAGGGAATTTGCTTCATGAACTTGGCAAACGCGAAATAAAAATAGAATCCTGGGGTGGCGTCAATTGCCATGTTCCGCAGAGGATGTGGAAAGAGCTAAGGGAAGAGCTAACCGTCTGTGAGACACGGGTTTCGGTATGTTAAACCATTAGTTTAACACATTTCACCTTGCATTGCACACACAGTTTGCAGGGAGAAATGAGATGGTTGCCTGAGCAGAAACAGAGAGTCGTGGAAAAAAAATTAAAAAAACGGGCAAAGTGAAAGCAATTTAAGATGATTAAAGCCCACAAAATATTTTGCACATATAAAGTCCTGGAGGGCAGCTTAGTAATAATATTTGTCCAATGGGCCGGGCCAAAGATATCTATATTGTCTGGGTATTTTAATTGGAGGATTGAAGTATCATTATAAAATCATAAGAAATCTGTGTCTGTGTTCTCATAAAAGTAAAAATGGTTATTTGATGTTGGAAAGTCGTGTTTTGAAACGTAGGGGCTGCAGGAATGTAACTCCGGGTAGGTATGTCTGCCAATTTAGACCTGGGAAAATCATAGCTTTACAGTATTTTTACTATTATACCCTGCACTGTGTTAAACCTGGGGGAAAAAAATATGAGAAGGGGGCACAAGTAAGTGAGTATAATGGGAGCAATGTCTTAATTCTGTGATTTTTTTAGGGTAGCATTTTTCTAAACTATATATTTTTATTAAAATAACATTAGTTCATAGATCATTTTGGGGGTGGGGGTGGGCGGTGCTGTTTCCCCCTTAATAAAATCTTTAATTCGCGTAAGCATCTACTCTAACAAAAGCCTGTGTGGTCTCATTTTCTCCTCCCCCCCATCTGTGTTATTTCCAAGGTGAAAGGTAATTTTGACCATAAACATGGTTTCCATCACACATTTCTAATTTTAACCTGTTTGTCTCCGTTTGATTTACACTGGGTCGAGAGCAAGTGAGCTATTGTGAGCTTTCTATTGAAAATTAATTAGGTGGCCAAAGTGCCCGTGGCAGAGCCTCCGCCAGGACTCTTCTCGCTGGGTCGCCAGCCTTCTCCAGTTAAAACACCTAGCAAGTCAAAAAAATCCATAAAACGGATGATATAATTAGTTCCAGAGTGGAACTCAATCTCTTTGAAATCAGATGCTTTCTTCCAGGGCTGAAGTGCCAGGCAAAGGCAAGCATTTTATGGTATCAGGGGATTTTCCTGCGAGGAAAGAGTAGCTTATTCCAGCGGAATCACCTTGCCCGAGCTACAGAAGGTGCCTTTGGTCTGCTAAATATAGCAGCATCCGTGAGTGGGTTCTTCCGAAGTCAGGGGCAAGGAGAAAGAAACTGGTTTTACAATGCAGTAAAGATCAAAATATAAGCTACCTAGGTTGGAAAACCAACTGCAGGGGGCCGGGGGTGGGGTGGGGGTCGGGAGAGGAGCG
This sequence comes from Oryctolagus cuniculus, assembly GCF_051225735.1. Taxonomy (NCBI): domain Eukaryota; kingdom Metazoa; phylum Chordata; class Mammalia; order Lagomorpha; family Leporidae; genus Oryctolagus; species Oryctolagus cuniculus. The sequence goes on from NC_142886.1 coordinate 13,671,531, forward strand.
AGAGAAAGAGGGAGGGGGAGAGAGAGAGAGAGAGTGAGCGAGCTTACGCTTAGCAAAGGCCAGGATGTACGTGTGATTTATTGTACATAGTTCCACAACATTAAAATGAGTTTTTATTTTCTATGTATGCCGCTTCAAAGAAGAGCTCTGTGGGCTCATAAAAATGCAGAGAACAAATAGGGGCCTCTCAGTCCAATTTATTTACCATGCCCACTGTGCACTGAGACACATATAATCTGTAAAATGTCAGCTTCAAAGTTCCACTGAGATCCGTGTTAACCCTGACCCCCGACCCCGCCGCCTCTGGCTGGGCCTGCGTGCTTTCTTTACCAGCTGTTTTAGATAAATGTGTTCCATTTTTAAGAGATTGTCTCGGCGTTTTTTTATGTGAACAGTGGTCACATTATCAACTCTCACTGGAGAAGTCACCTCCTCCAAGGCGGCTTCCCTGAAGACCCGGCCCTTGCAGGCCCCATGCAGAGAGTGGGGGATTCATAAATATGTCATTGTACTGAAAATATTTAAACAACACCGGGAGAAAAGGGTACGGCACACAACAAAAGGCAAGCGTATTAGTAGGGTTTCCTGTCAAAACACACAGAGGAAGCACTTTATTTGGACCGCTTTCTCCATAAAGAGACATGGCGGGCCAAGATAAACACAGCAAAAGGATCTGCTTTATCCCACACTGGAGGTTGGAGCCATCAGCTCAACTCAAGTTATGAGACCAAAACCAGGTTTTCTCTCTCGAGGCCGTGGAACGAGGCCACTGACAGAGGAAAGCACTCGAATCCGTGGATCGATGTTGCACAAGTGGCACCGTTTCTTACGTGGTCGAGTGGAGTGGCTCCCTCACTAGACGGAAAACTAGGAAATTCAGAGCCACAGGCGTAGGATTGTGGCGTAGAGGATTTACGCAACCAGGATCGCAAAGTTTTCAGCCGCAGTCTGGGGAAATGTTTACATTACAACAGAATAAAGTTTACCTCCTGAAGGAATGGTTACTGAGTGCTTCCTGGAGGCAGGTTTTTTGTTTGTTTGTTTGTTTGTTTTTTCTTCTTTTTTAAGTTTGTTTATTTTTGAAAGGCAGAGTTACAGAGAGAGAAGGAGAGGCAGAGAGAGAGAAATCTTCCATCCGCTGGTTCACTCCCCCAGTGGCTGCAATGGTCGGGGCTGGGTCAGGCTGAAGCCAGGAGCCAAGGAGCTTCCTCTGGGTCTCCCATGTGGGTGCAGGGGCCCAAGGACTTGGGCCATCTTCCACTTCTTTCCCAGGTGCGTTAGCAGGGAGCTGGATCCAAAGTGGAGCAGCTGAGGACTCTGCTATGCCACAGGGCCGGTCCTGCAAGGCAGTTCTTGATTTGGGGTGAGTTTAAAGATATATAAAAAAGTGTGACTTCTACTGACACAAAGAATTAGCATTCTGCAGTCTAAAAACCGGCCTAATTGCACAGATACGAGTAACTCCGCCAGGAAGAGTGAGTGCAGATGGAGCTGAAGTTACCACAGTGTGCGGCTCACATGGGACAGGCTTCCCTGAGGAAGATACAAGGATACTTCCAAAACTTTGTGGAAAATGGAATTAACAGAGAAGTTTACTCCGGTGAAAAAAATTTGAAATCCATGCATGAGAATGCACATTTCTGTTAACTTTTTCCTTATATGCACGGATTTCAAATTTTTGTACCAAAATAAACTTACCTTTTTTTAAAATTATTGATTTATTTGAAAGGTGGAGTTACAGAGAGAAAGAGGAGAGACAGACAGACAGACAGACACACACACACACATAGACGCACAGATCTTCCATCTGCTGATTCATTCCCCAACTGCCCTCAATGGCCAGGGCTGGGACAGGCTGAAACCAGGAGTCAGGAGCTTCTTCTGGGCTCATACGTGGGTGTTGGGGCCTAAGAACACGAACTATCCTCTGATGATTTCTCAGGCAGATTAGCAGGGAGCTGGATCGGAAGTGGAGCAGTCAAGAATCGAACTGGCACCCATATGGGTTACCCTGCTTTGTCACAGCATGGGCCAATAAACTTACCTTTTAATTCCATTTTCCATGAGCTTTGGAAGTACCCTATTACACCCTGAAATTGACTTTGAGAGGCCAGGTTAGCTACTGGGAAATGTGATTCTATTCTGTTCCAAGAGAGGACATTCAAGGAGGTAAAAGAAGGAAATGATACAAACCGAAAATAGCCCACTTTCTATCTGATGCCTTCAGGAGCCATGCCTGGTGCCTCCTTAATTCTCAGTGCTTCTCCTCTCTGGTGACGACACTGAAAGGTGACAGTTGGTCCTCAGTTTGACAAGTCCTGGATCTGTGATTTGCAATGTGCTCAGAATTTCAGGTGATGGCAGAAAGCATTGAAAATCCCCAAAATGGTCACAGCGCCTTCAAACTCATTGTGTTGGAAGTAGGATCTAGGACCTTGGCCATTAATTTTTTTAAAAAAATTCATTTATATTATTTATATGAAAGGAAGAGATACAGAGAAAGGAGAGAGAGAGAGAGAGAGAGATAATATCTTCCATTCATTGGTTCACTCTCCAAATGGTTGCAATGGCCAAGGCTGGACGTGTTGAAGTCAGGAGCCTGAAACTCCATCTGGATCTCCCATGTTGGTGGCAGGGACCCAAGGACTCAGGCCATCTTCTGCTGCTTTCCTAGGTGCATTAGCAGGGAGCTGGATCTGAAGTAGAGCAGCTGGGACTTAAACCAGCACTCATATGGGATGCTGGCATTGCAGACAGCTACTTAAACTGCTGCACCACAACAGTTGCCTCATAACCCCATCTTTTAATTCCATTTTCTATGAACTGTCTGGTGTCTTCTTATATCATCTGTATTTCCCAGATGAGGAAGCTGTGGCACAGAGGGGATGCTGGCACCACGGTCGGAGGCTTAACCTGCTATGCCACAGCCCCTTGCCATTAAAGTGTATGCACGGAGACACTACGGCATTCTTTCATGGGCAGAGGCCGACGTTGTTTCGAATGCATAAGCCGTGTTTAACATGAAACGTTCCTCCTGATACCTAAGACTGCCTAAAACCACTAAAGAAATAATTTTTCTGGAAGGGGAGGCGTATATTCGGTCTAAGATATCACATTATTAGAAGGCTTGTCACTCCTGAATGTGTTCCTCCAAAGGTTTTTAAGTCTAGACCAGGTGAGAAGACTGTTTTTGAAATTGATCCTGTAGTATTGTCCCTTTTAAGTGGCTGCTTTCATGAAACAGCCAGTATTTATATATTATTATGACGATAATACCCTTACTCACCCCACAGGACTGTTTTGAGAATTAATTAATGTTTGCCAAGTGCTTTGAGCTCTACAGATGAAAGGTGGGGGTGGAAAAGCCAAGGAGCATCATTATTTCATCTGTATTTGAACTTGCCTCCTACAAGGCAATCCTTTTCTTAAAGATAATGATCTCTTCTTTGGGGAGAAAAGGCAAAAATTACCCCATGCACAGTGAAACCCTCGTGAGGGGGACAGGTGTGACTACTGGGATTTGGCATGGAGGACTGATGGCAGGGGGAGGCACACTTCAAAAGAAGGTGTTGGGGCCGATGCTGTGGCGTAGTGGGTAAAGCCGCCGCCTGCAGTGCCGTATTCCCATATGGGCGCCGGTTCTAGTCCCAGCTGCTCCACTTCTGAGCCAGCTCTCTGCTATGGCCTGGGAAAACAGTAGAAGATGACCCAAGTCCTTAGGACCCTGCACCCATGTGGGAGACCCAAAGGAAGCTCCTGGCTCCTGGCTTCGGATCAGCACAGCTCTGGCTGTTGCCACCATTTGGGGAATGAACCAGTGGATAGAAGATTCTCTCTCTCTCTCTCTCTCTCTCTCTCTCTCTCTCTCTCTCTCTCTGCCTCTCCTTCTCTCTCTGTGTAACTCTTTCAAATAAATAAACAATCTTAAAAAAGAATAATAAGAAGAAGGTGTTCCCACCACGGCAGCCCTCTCCCGAATCCCTGCAGAGCCGGGCTGGGGGTGTACAAGGCACAGAAATAACGGCCGGGGCTCTGTCACTCACCCTCTTTACTGCTTAGACCTCAGGGGGGCCACGAGCTCACAGGACCCTGACAGGAAGCTGCTTTGGCTGCCCCAGTCGGCTACATTGGGCCGAGAGGAATTGAGTTTATTCTTCGGGGGATGGGGAGTCCACACGTCTGGCCCTAGGCTGGAGCAGGATAGTGAGGAGGGCTGTCCGAGGGGGTCCGGGGGCTGCTCTGAAAGCGCTGGGACTGGGGTGAAGCGGCGGCAGTGCCAATGCCCAGAGCCTGCGGGACTCACACACCTCCCCGCTCCCCTGCGCTTGTCACAGGTTGGGGTGCTGCTTCCGTCTGTGGATCTGACTCAGCTCTGCTCCTGGGCCCCAGGCAGGTGAGAACAGACAGCTGCAGAGGGGGTACCTGCCAACTCCAGGCAGCTTCTAAGAGATGGGAGGCTCCCCGGAGGGTTCTAACCCCGGCCTGACCCTGCCCTTTGGTGGAGATGTTCATGTCGCCAGAGAAACCTTAAGATTAACTTGTTTTTATTCCTGCCCAAAATGAAAGGCTTGCCTACCACCCGATGGCCACCAATGACGTCCTTTTCAAAAACCCACTGATGGACGGGTCGGCCAGGCGTTCAAAGGGGGGCTTTAGTGTGTTTATTTGTGTGTCTTTGCCTCTAGGATTTGAAAGGTATACATTCATTTTTTCCATGTAAAAGCCAATTGTTTGCCTGAGATGGGGGGTATTTTTATCTACAGCTATAATTGGGATTATTCTGGGGTGTTTGCAAGCAGGTATCGGAGTCACTGGCCTATATCCAAATGAGAAAAGCACAGTTCTTGGAGAGTGGAACGAAAAGGTAAAAGTTCATTTGGGTACGGGAGATTTTGAAATCTGTGCATTTGAGGGAGTCTTCCAAAAGTTCATTGGAAAATGCACATTATGAACAACCTATGCGTGCATCTCAAATATTTTTACACTAAAATAGGTTTCTCTTTTAGTGGCATTTTCCATGAGCCCTGGTGGGCCTTGTCTGCAATGTCCTCTGTTTTGGGGACACAGTGAAGGCAGGGTTTGGTGATCCGGCTCGATGCCTGGCATCTACCGCTCACCCCACTGCCGTCTCCTCAGATTGTGCCACTCCCTGGTTAGGCAGCGTGAGGCAAATTCGGTCAACTCGCCAAACCTCACTCTCCGGTTCTCGAAAACAGCATTGGCGGCACTGTCCCTCCAAGGGCTTATGAGAACTCAACGAGATAATGATTCAGAGGTAAGCTTGTTCTGGTGCAAACAAGAATTTTGAAATCCATACGTTGCTTTTTCATAACATGCATGTCTGTGAAGCCTCTGAAGTACCCTGGAATGATCAGGGTTTGGCTCGCTAGCTGTGCTCAGGGAACACAAGGTACAACATGGGAAGTGTCCACTTAGAAGGAAGCAGATGTGTGGCCTAGCAGTTGAGATGCACGTATCCCACACTGGAGCGCCTGGGTTTCAGTCCCAGCTCTGTTTCTCATTCCCGATTTCTATTAATGCAGACCTTGGGAGGCAGAAGTTGATTGATCAAGAATTTGGGTCCTTGTCTCTCACATGGGAGACTCGGATGGAGTACCTGGCTCTAGGCTTCAGTCTGGTCCAGCCCTGGCCAATTCAGGCATTTGAGGAGAACCACTGGGGGGAGTGCACTCGCTCTCTCTCTCTCTCTCTCTTTCTCTTCCCCCCCAAATAAATGAATATACATCTATTTAGTGTAGAGAGACTGAAAGCTCCCTGAGGGTGGAGGCCTGTCTTGTCCAGCATTTTTACTCCCCAGGGTCCAACATAGAGTTTTGCATGCAGTGGAAACTCCATAACTACGTGTTGAAAGAAGGGAGAGAGAACGAAGGCACCTGTGTCTGTACACGTTCACTTCACTTATAATAGTTGTACCTTGCATTCCCTGAGCACTGATGGTCAGCCAGCTACCAGGCTAAGCCAAACCCTGCCTGCACCGTGTCCCTGAAACAGAGCACATGGATACAAGACACATCAGGGTTCATAGAAAATGCCATTAAAAGAGAGGCTTATTTTAGTGTACAAATATTTGAGATGCACATCTAGTTTATTCAATATGTGCATTTTCCCATAAACTGTTGGAAGACCCCCCTCATATGCACAGATTTCAAAATCTCCTGTACCTAAATGAATTTTACCTTTGAATTCCAGTCTCCAAGAACTTTATGAAGTACCCTTGTATTTTAAAAAAGGGGTTATTTATTTGAGAGGCAGATAGAGACAGAAAAGAGAGCTCTCCTCCCTGGTCACCCCAGCCAACTGGTTCAACCCTTCAGTGCCCACAATGGCCAAAGTGGTGCTGGGGACGAAGCCAGGGGCCAGGAACACAACCCAGGTCTCCCTTGTGATGGCAGGAACCCAGCTATTGGATCATCATCCCAGCTTTCCATGGTTGGCATTGGTGAGAAGTTGCAGTCAGGAGCAGAGCCGGGGAGTGAACCCACGGACTCTGATGTGGGACGTGGGCATCTTAACCCTACTCCTTGGAATTTTAATGCAGGGGGATTTATGCTGGTACAAAGGAATTTAGTTTTCAGTAACACTCACACTGCCTCCCACTCCTCAAATGAAAGACCTAAGGATTCTGAAAATGTTCAGATACTGTTTGGCCGAGAGGGGAATTTTGGCGAATTGTATCAAGCCTTCCTGGATGTTCTGGGCTCCTGTGGACCTTTCTCCAGCGCCCCCTCCCCCAAGTCTGTATCATTCCAGATCCACCAGAATTATGCCTCCAGCATGCCTGCCCGGACACAGAAGGCCTGGGGCACCAGCAGGCAGTTAGATGGGAAAGAAGCAGTTCAGCTTTTTTAGAACTCATGAGCAGAATGTACAAGGCTCGGAAGAAATCACTTAGTGGCCGGCGCCGCGGCTCACTAGGCTAATCCTCCGCCTGCGGCACCAGCACACCAGGTTCTAGTCCCGGTCGGGGCGCCGGATTCTGTCCTGGTTGCCCCTCTTCCAGGCCAGCTCTCTGCTGTGGCCAGGGAGTACAGTGGAGGATGGCCCAAGTGCTTGGGCCCTGCACCCCATGGGAGACCAGGAGAAGCACCTGGCTCCTGGCTGCAGGTCAGTGCGGTGCGCCGGCTGCAGCACGCAGGCTGCAGCGGCCATTGTGGGGTGAACCAAAGGAAAAGGAAGACCTTTCTCTCTCTCTCTCTCTCACTGTCCACTCTGCCGGTCCAAAAAAAAAAAAAATCACTTAGCCTAAGTACCAACGTGCTGTACAAGCAGCAAACTCTCGACCAAGTTTATTTCTAGAAATCTAAAAAAAAGATAAGCCTTGAGGGTTTATTTTTTAATCCCATAAAGTTAAACACAATGGTTTTAAAACAAAAACATTTTTGCCTCCTCCCCTAGTAGCTCCACATTAAAAATCTCTTTTTCTGTGTTAGTCCGGGGCCTGATGGTTTGACTTCATTCATCCAGCAGAGGTCACTCTTGCCCACCGTACTCTTTAAAGGCGCCCGCGTTCTCTACAAGAGTATTTCAAAAAGTTCATGGAAAGATGGAACTAAAGGACATTTGCTTTGGTGGGGGAAACAAATGAGATTAATATATAGTTTTTTTCACAATATAAAAATGTCATGAAAGTTCCGAGGGCCCCTTGTGTGTATGGACTCCAAAATTCTTTTGCATCAAAATAAACGTACCCTTTAATTTTATTGTCCAGGTACTTCTTGAAGTATTATCCTAGGCTGTGTGGGTCTCTCTCTTTTTAGATTTGCTTATTTACTTGAAAGGCATAATTATACACACACATGGACACATGCACATACAGATTCAGGGAGGGAGATCGAGAGAGAGATTGATTTTCCATTTGCTGGTTCAACACTCCCCAAATGGCCAAGCTGAAGCCAGGATCCTGGAACTCCATATGGGTCTCCCATGTGGATGATGGAGGCTCAACTACTTGGGTCATCACCTACTGCACATTAGCAGGGAGCTGCATCAGAAGCAGAGCAGCCAGAACTCAAACACCAATACGGGGTGATTGTCGGCCCAAAAAATGGTAACCTCTACACTGTTTAAATCTCAGTCTTTGCAATGGTTGGGTCAACACTTCACCTTCAAGCTGACCCATCAACTAGACACACCCCTTCGCAAGTCTGCAGCTTCCATTTGGATGAACTGACTGCTCCTCTGCTCCCTGTTCTGATAGCTCTCTGGAGAAAGATGCTGTGTCGGAGGCACTATTGTCAGCGGAGGAGCATCTTTGATGAAGAGGAGGCTGCAGTCCCCAGCTGCAGCCGTAAGTGGGGATCGTTGGTTTTATGAGTGGTTTATCCAGAGTTGGACCACACTGTAAACAATAAACCATGCTGCTTATAACACAGGGCTTCCCAATGGCTTGTTGCCCATACAAGGGTACTTCCAAGTTTGTAGAAAATGAAATGCAAAAAAATGTGTATTTAGGTGCAAATTTTTTTTGAGGGGCCGGTATTGTGGTGTAGTGGGTTAAGCCACTGCCTAAGACACCACATCCCATAGGAGTGCTGTTTCCAGTCCTGGCTGCTCCACTCCTGACCCAGCTCCTTCCCTGTTAATGTGCCTGGGAAAGCAGTAGAAGATGGCCCAAGTGCTTGGGCTCCTGCACTCACATGGGAGGCCCAGAAGAAGCTCCTGGCTCCTGGCTTTAGACCTGTCCAGCTCTGGCCATTGTGGCCATCTGAGGGGTGAACTAGTGGCTGGAAGATTCTCTCTCTCTCTCTCTCTAACTCTGCTTTTCAAATAAATAAATCTAAAAATATGAGAGGTATTCAAATATGTATCAAAATGTGTATCATGCAAAACTGCATGGATTTCAAAATTTTGTGCCCCAAATTTACATACATTTCAATTCCATTTCTTATGAACATTTGGAAGTTTTACATAAATGGATCCATTGAACTGGCTGAGTTTCAAATTCCCATTCTGGAGGAAAAGAAAAGAAATTGCGTGTTGAAGAGATGGTAGGGTGAGGGGAGGGTGTTTTCTTGAGCAATTGATGCTAACTTTGATTCCCAGCACTGACTACTTGTCAAAGCGAGTTGGGATTTCTGAGTTATGTCCTTGTTCCTGTGACCAGATGGGCTCTCCCGGTTTAGCCCCCCGGGCCATGCAGCTGTCACAGCATGGTTAGCCAGAGTGAGGTCTGAGGGCTACCAGCCTACAAATTCCCGCCTCTGTTTGTCCCTTGCACAGGCCGAGCAGTGCCCACCAGTGCGGTCGCTTTGCTTTTGTTGCTCCAGTCTCTCTCTCATTAACATCCTCTTCCTGAATGAAGATTTTTTTTTGATTTGCAGCAAATAGTTTTCCATAGGATAAACCAACTGCAGATTATTTTGATGGTTGAGGTAATACATTGAATGTAAAAACACGAGTTTCCAGTAACTCCAGGAGGGTGGGCTCCGGCTGAATGCGGTTATATTGTAGACATGGTCCCACCGCCCTGCAGGAGTGCTACAGAGCACCAAGCCGAGAGGATACTGATTTTAGGTGATCAATAATGCTGTCAGAGGGTACAGCTTGGGAGAGTTGTGATATGTTTGACTCATTTCACTAAGTACTCTTATTGTTATGTTTTTTTAAGGATTTATTTATTTATTTGAAGAGTTGCACAGAGAGAGAAGGAGAGACAGAGAAAAAGAGGTCTTCCACCAGCTGGTTCACTCCCCATATGACCGCAATGGCCAGAGCTGGGCTGATCTGAAACCAGGAGCCAGGAGCTTCTTCCGGGTCTCCCACACAGGTGCAGGAGCCCAAGGACTTGGGCCACCCTCCACTGCTTTCCCAGGCCACAGCAGAGAGCTGGATCAGAAGTGGAGCAGCCAGGACTTGAACCGGCACCCATATGGGATGCTGGCTACACCACAGCTCCGGCCCCTAGCACACTTATTTTTTTAGAAACAGACCCCAAACTATACAAGGTAGTCCTATAGCTATTGAGAAGTGACACTGGGTGAGTGTGTCTCCATCAAGTGCATGAAGTAGCGTGTTCTGGAAAAGCATTTTAAAATCACAGAGAAACGAGACCCATGGAGACAAGGGGCCAGCCTGTCAGTGAATGCACTTCCATGTTCTCTCTACCACCGCAGGGGCCAGCGCTGTGACGCGGAGGGAGCTACAGTTGCTGCACCGGCTTCCCGAGTGAGCACTGGATGGCGCTCCACTTCCTTTGCGCCTCTGCAAAGCAGCAGAGAGCCCAAAGGCTTGGGTCCCTGCCATGCGTGTGGGAGACCTGGATGGAGTTCCGGGCTCCTAGCTTTGGCTTGCCGGCAGAGGGAAGGAAGATCTCTCTCCCTCTGTCTCTGTTACTCTGCCTTTCAAATAAGTAAATAAATATTTGTAAAAGCATTATTTGATTTTTCATCTAAACCAGTCCTTAACGGGCTGAGATGTACAAAAAGCAGAGAGAGATACCTAGTAACAATCACTGAGTACCTAATGCAGGAGCAAGCTTCTGGTCAAGTGGTTAAGTTGCCAGCACCCCAGAGCTGGCGCTGTGGCACAGCAGGTAAAGCTGCCGCCAGCTATGCCGGCATCCCATATGGGCACCTGGTTCAAGTCCTGGCTGCTTCACTTCCGATCCAGCTCCTTACTAATGTCCTCAGAAAAGCAGCAGAAGATGGCCAAGTGCTTGGGCCCCTGCCCACATGGGAAACCTGGACCAAGCTCCTGGCCCAGCACTGGCTGTTGCAGCCATCTGGAAAATGAACCAGAGGATGGAAGATCTCTCTCTCTCTCTCTCTCTCTCACTGTCTCTCTCGCTCTTTGTAACTCTGATTTTCAAATAAACAAATAAATGTAAAAAAAGTAAAAGATGCTTGCATCCCACATAGGAGTGCCTGAGTTCAGTTCTCAGCTCAGGCTCCTGACTCCAACTTTTCATCAGCATGGACCCTGGGAGGAAGCAGCTGATGGCTCGATTCATTGGGTTCCTGCCTCACACGTGGGAAACCTGGATTGAGCTCTGGGCTCTTTGCTTCTGCAGAGTTCCAGTGGCTGTGAGCATTTGGGAGGTGGACCAGCAGGTGGGAACTATCTCTCTCTCTCTCTCTCTCTCTCTCTCTCTCAGTGTGTCTCTCAAATAAATAAAATTTGTTAAAAAGATGAATACATTAAAAATGGAATTAAAATAAATAAACACCTGTGTTTGTGTTCCTTTTGAGTAAAACGAAGTCTGATGCCCTGGGGAACTTGTTTTTGATGCTTTTTTTCTGGCAAGTCATTATTTAATGTGATTTATGACATATTTTTGAATGCCAACTCTTTCTTTTTTAAGATTTTATTTATTTGAAAGACAGAGTTACAGGAAGAGGTGGAGAGAGAGAGAGAGAGAGAGAGGTCTTCCATCAGCTGCTTCACTTCCCAAATGACTGCAACGGCCCCAGCTGAGCTGATCAGAAGCCAGGAGCTCCTTCTGGGTCTCCTGTCGCTCCCCCTCTTCGTGGAGGAACGACACTAAACCCTGCGCTGTTCTTTTGTCTGCTCGGCCCTCCCCGGGTTTGCTGCTGGTTCTTTCCGGGTTGGCTGCCATCCCTTCCACCTCCGTGGAAGGGCGGTTCCCCCTGGCCACTTTCCCCACTTCCGCAGGGGAGCGGCACACCGCTGGCCGGCTCTCTCGGGGGCTGCACAGGTGTTCCTTCAGATAGATGGTCCTCTTAGATGTTCCTGGTGCATGTTGTCTCTCTCCTCCTTTATAGTCCTTTTCCACCAATCCCAACTCTGCTACCCACACGCCGAGTACGCTGCTCTCCTCCAATCAGGAGCAGGTCCTACAGTTTATTGGTTGAACTGGAGGCAGCTGCGTAGAAGCTGTTTCTCCCTTCTCAGCGCCATATTGTGGGAGAGCAGATGCATAGAATAAGTCTTAATTCCAGTAACTTAGTCTAGTCCGAGTTGCTCCCCACAGTCTCCCACGCGGGTGCAGGGGCCCAGGGACTCGGGCCATCTTCTACTGCGTTCCCAGGAATGCCAGCTCTTTCCAGATACTATCTTGGGGAGGATTCATGGGAAGAAAGGATGAAAAGACGAGTGTATTTTGATGTAAAAATTTTGAAATCCACACATTGCTTTTACACAACGTGTAATACATGTGCTGTGCCAATGAATTTTTTGAAGACCCCTCACACTCAGAGAGTACACTTTTCTTTTTTGCACCAAAACAAATGTACCTTTTAATTTCATTTCCTGTGAAATTTTCCAAGTCCCCTTGAATTTCATGAACAGGATGCAGTTCCCATGCTTGTGTTCCGAGTGAAGATGGGAGGGGAGGCATTGAGGCAATGAGAATTGCTCTGTGCTCACTAGGATCGGAGCTGGGAGAATCTCAGCTTCCCAGCTTGGAGCTGCTCATTGTGAACCCGATCTAAAGTAAGCGGCAGGAGTGGGGGCAGGGTGACCGTGGAGCCTTGAGGTCAGGAACCTGTTCAATGGCAGGCAGCGGGGAGAGTTGAGATGATGAAGCGGCAGAAAGTACCTGGGACTGTTCATGGGGCTAGGCTCCCACTACAGGGCACGGGGAGCTATGGAGGGGGTCTAAGGAGGGCTTCACTTTTTGTCACAGAGCACCCAGGTGGTTATGTACAAGTTCACGACTTGGATTCATGGCTGCAAGCCCTTTTTAATGAGAAGATTCTCTTTGAGCCCCTTTCGGGGAACACCTCGTGCACCACGTGTCTCTGGTCTCACCTGCAAGCTCTCCCTCGTGTTGCTGAGCGCACCTAAGACCAGAGGCCACCAACTTTGGGGAAATGGTTTCAGAAACAGAAAAAGACCTGCTTCCCGCTATGCTTCTCAAATCCGCCTCTTGGTGCTTGAAAACGTGTTCCTGCAAGGGTTAAAAACAAAACACCCCCATCATCCCAAATGGTTCCTTCCTACTTGTTAGGTTTGGGATGTGATTAAAGCTGGTCCAGGTAGGAGACTGCCTAATTGGATGTCAGAGCTGGTGCTGGCCATTTCCGGTCTGCCCTTCTGGTGGGAGCCTCTGCCCTTCCATGGCCTAACCCTGGCTCGGGAGGCTGATGGCTGCGGGCTGCACCCGCAGATTCCTTTGCTGAAGCTCCTGTTGGATCCTCATTGGGGCTCCTCCCTCATGCCCCACTTTGACGTTGGGGTGGCAGTGGCCTTTGTCCACCTGTCTGCACCTTCTCAAGTTGCTCCTTCTCTTAATTCCACCCAGGCCACTCTGGAGAATTTCCTGGCATGCCTCTGCTCACATGAGTCCTTCCCTGTACTGAACCGAGGCAGGAGTGGGATGCTGGGCTCCTGAGCGTGCACGAGCCCGGGGGAAAGGAAAAGATTGGGAAAGAGGGTTCTGGGGTCCTGGAAGACCCCCCCCCCCCGCCCACCTATCCTGGAACTCCCTGATGGCCCACGTGCTCTGGCTTCTCTTTGGCTTCACATTGATGCTGTCTGAGAAGCTGCCCTGGTCTCTAGACATGGTTTGAATTTGTGTTTAAAACATCCCAAATTGATGTGCAAGCTCTATTATGTCACTCATAACCTCTCCGTCTGTAGATAGTTCTCAGTGGAGCGTGTAACAGCGCACTCCGCACACAGAGGGAAACAAGACAAGCACCCGTCCTCGCCCTCTCCAGTGCGGGCGGAGTGGCGACTGCAGGGGCTGAAAAACAGCTCCACCAGTGCCGCAGATACAGTAGGGTCACCGGAGACTTTTCTTTGTGCCTAAACAATAAAGTAGTTGGTGGTCTGCTTGCTGCAGCCTGTTACACATTCCTGGGTTTTATTAGGATAACCCTTAAGCCTCAAAGACCCAGGCTGATGTCAGTGGCACGTTTTATAGTACACTCACTTGTTTCTTCTCGTTGCATTCAGGGCTATATAAAGTGTGAGGCATAATGGGGAACAGGTTGGAAGCGCAGTGGAGGGCCGACAAAAGTCCCAGGGCCTGATGTGAACATTTAATCGCTGTTCCTTGCAGGAAGAGGTTGGCTACCAGATGCCTGTTACTGTGGCTCCGGAGCCCACTAAACCTCGGGGTTCCTCCAGGAGCAGGCGCGTGCCCGGCAACCCCCTCTGCCAATCAAACACCCAGCTGATTGAGGAACACCTAGAGGAACAATGGCTGGAAACATTGCACTGACCATTCAACACCTTGGGAGAAGGAGAAGGAGAAGGAGAAGGAGAAGGAGAAGGAGAAGGAGAAGGAGAAGGAGAAGGAGAAGGAGAAGGAGAAGGAGAAGGAGAAGGAGAAGGAGAAGGAGAAGGAGAAGGAGAAGGAGGGAAAGAGAGAGACCTTCCATCTGCTGGTTCCCTCCCCAATGGCTGCAATGGCCAGGGCTGGGCCAGGCTGAAGCCAGGAGCCAGGAGCTTCATCTGGGTCTCCCATGCGGGTGCAGGATGGGAGACTGCAAATGCAAACACTTGGGCCATGCTCCTCTGCTTTCCCAGGTGCATCAGAAGGGATCTGGACCAGAAGCCGAGCAGCCAGGACTCAAAACGGTGCTTCTATGGGACGCCAGTGTCACAGGCGCGACACAAGCTCCCTGGGGCTGGACTGCTGATACTGTGATTGCTTAAGATGATACAGCACAATGGGTTTAAAATATAATTTTGAAGCAAACTCAAAAGCATGGTAATGTTCTAGATGTGAACTTCCTGGTGGCATGCTACTAGGAGGATAGTTAAACATGTTGGTGGAAAATGGAATTAAAGATGCTTATTTTGGTGCAAAATTTTTTTTGAAATCCATGCATAAAAGGGGCTTTCAAAAAGTTCACAGAAAAATGTGTATTATGAAAAGCTACGCATGGATTCCAAAATTGTTTTTGCACCCACACATGTCATTCCACTTTTCCGTGAACTATCTGAATGGCCCTTGTGTGACTCACTAGTGCCGTGTCCGGGCAGGGTCTCCTGAGACCGTCACCTAAGCTTGAACTGCAGTTAATTGGCACGGCAGTGACCTGGCTTTGCACTCTGGAGCTGAAAAACACTATGCTAACTTGTCAGGTTCTGGATGCTGTTGTCTGTCCAGCTGTGTCACCACCACAGCTGAGCTGGGAATGGGGTTGTTTTGCGTTTCCATGGCACATGGCATTCACGACTCAAAGCTCGCAGGAAGCTCTCACGCCTCAGCTCCCCTGGGTACCTGGCAGGAAAAGATGCTCAGTGTCTTTATTTATTTTTTTTTAAAGATTTATTTACTTGAAAGACAGCATTACAGAGAGGCAGAGAGAGAGAGAGACAGAGAGAGAGAGAGACAGAGAGAGAGGGAGAGGTCTTCCATTGGCTGGTTCACTCCCCAAATGGCTGCAAAGGCCTGGGCAGGGCCAGTCTGAAGCCAGGAGCCAGGAGCTTCTTCCAGGTCTCCTATGCAGGTGCAGGGGCCCAAGGACTTGGGCCATCCTCTATCACCTTTCTAGGCCATAGCAGAGAGCTGGATCATAAGAGGAGCAGCCGGGTCTTGAACTGGCACCTATATGGGATGCCGGCACTGCAGGCAGCGGTTTTACCTGCTATGCCGCAGCACCAGCCTCTCGCTGCTCAGTCTTGACCATACACTGCCACCTTGCCAGTGAGCTCCAGGGTCCCGAAAGCCGATGGGAGAGCCAAGCACAGGGTGTGCCCCTTCAGAAGCACAGGTGCTGGGTGTGCAGGAAGCCAATGTTTTGAGGAAAATGGCTTTTTATAAAAAACGCTTCTGTGGAATGTCTTAATATACAGGGTGAGTCTGTTGCATTGGTCTTAGAAATCCAAATCCAAGAATTCCTACACTGTAGAAGACAGATGAAGTTGCTTTCTTTAAAAAAAAAAAAAACCTTCAGAAATGGACATGGCTTTATGCTAATACATCCTGCTTAAAACTCTGGTTCTCCATTCCTCTTATAATATGAAAGGGAATGTCAAAAGTTCACACACAATGGAACCAAAAGTTGAGTTTATTTGGGTGTCAAAAATGTTGACACTTCTGTGTAAGAGGGGTCTTCAAAAAGTTCATGGAGAGGCTTCCTCTGAAAAACTATGGATAGATCGGAACATTGTTTCACCCAGGTAACGCATCCTTTACTTCCACTTTGCATGAACTTTTTGCAGGACTGATTTGGTTGATATCCGTTGCTGCTGCTCCTCCTTCCCTGATTCATGTTACAGAACACGCTTTCCAGAATCCTGCTCCGAGACTCCCTCCTGCTCCTCCAGGGATACGTTCCAGAGACTCCCAGAGCATGACTGAAGCTGGATGCACGAATTTCAGAAGTTTTGCACCAAAGTAAATAAGCACCTTTCAAATCGAATTTTCCACAAATATTTTGAACTACCCTCATGCGCTATGTTTTTCCTATACATACATACAATGTTTAATCCAAAATTAGGCACAGGGGCAGGCATTTGGGATAGCAGTTACGATGCTGCTTGGGATGTGCACATCCCGTATCCTGGTTCTGCTCCTGGTTCCTGCTTCCTGCTGCCGTGCACCCTGGGAGGCAGTGGGTAACAGTCAAGCACACAGCCCCTTACTCTCACAGGAGAGGCCTGGAGGGAGTTCCCAGCTCCCGGCTGCAGCCTGAACATGCTCCAGCTGTTGCGGGCATTTGGGGACGTGCGCCAGTGGATGGGAGATCTCTCTCTCTCTCTCTCTCTCTCTGTCTCTCTCTCTCTCTCTCTGCCTTTCAAATAAAGAAAATATATAAATATTTAAAAATAAAATTAGGCACAGTAAGAAATTAACAATAACTAATAATGAAACAGGAATAATTATAACACTATACTGTAATAGAGGTTATGTGGATGCTTATGTCTGGAAGCTTCCACGTAATATTGCCAGGTCATGGCCGCCTGCAGGGAACTGAAGCCTTGGGCAGTGAAACTATAGATAAGGAGGGTTGCTGCACCAGGTCCCCAATTTCTACTTCTGTAGTTTTTTTCTGGGGAGAAGGTCTCTCCATCTCGTCTGATTTGTTTGGAACAAGAAAAAGAAAGATTTTCTAGACTAAAGGCAACACTAGTTTTTTTTTTTTTTTTAAAGATTTATTTATTTATTTGAAAGTAGGAGTTACACGCAGAGAGAAGGAGAGGTAGAGACAGAGAGAGAGAGAGAGATCTTCCGTCCGCTGGTTCATTCCCCAATTGGCCGTCAATGGCCAGAGCTGTGCTGATCTGAAGCCAGGAGCTTCCTCTGGGTCTTTCCACGCCGGTGCAGGGGCCCAAGGACTTGGGCCATCTTCTACTGCTTTCCCAGGCCATAGCAGAGGAACAACCGGGACTCGAACCAGTGCCCATATGGGATGCCAGCACTGCGGGCAGCGGCTTTACCTGATATGCCACAGCGCCGGCCCCAACACTAATAGTATTTGTTGACTGCCAGATGCCATTCTAGGCACTTTACATGGATGGAATCCTTAATCCTTGCTGTAACCCAGTGTAACAAGCACTATTAGCCTTGTTTTACGACTGAGGAAACTGAGGCACAGAGGAGTTGTTCCTTACCCAAGGTCACACAGCTGTTGAGGACTGGAAGGGTCTCCTCCAGACCGCCTGCTCCAGAACCTGCCCTTGTAACCATAGGAACAAACGCCCCCCTTTGGGAACATATCCACGCCAGCGTTCCTGCCCCTGAACTTGGAACACAGCGCCCTGTTTACCCACACAGCCAATGGAGTAGCAGTTGTTCTTTCCTTCAGGAAAGGAAAATCTATCCCTCAATTAAACGGATGCTTGATCTTTCAACAGAAGACATGTTGGAATAAAGAAATAAGCAGCTCTCCTCTGCAGGAGCGATCGTGTTAGGGATCCATAGCTTTTCAGGATTTATCTGAACAAGATTGTAGTCTCCCGGATATGAAATTTGGATGCTGATCAAATTCTTGCTGGGGGCAAGGTTCTGGACTGGAGGGATTCCCTTTTGGTGGGGGAGGACCTGGCAGCCAGTAGAAGTGAGAGCCGTGGTGTGCCTGGGGGCAGCGGGCAGAGTTTGCGCACACTTGCCTTGTATCGTGTGCATTTGTGAATGCAGGCTTGTGTTACACAGAGCAGAACTCGTTGGTTTGTATCTGTTGACTGAGATGAATGTGAATTAAATTCTCTGGTACTTTCTCTACACCTTTTGGGGAAAGAGGGCACGCCCTAACCATGGCTCTCGGGGATGAGTGCCCTTGAGAACTACACACGCTTTGCAGCATTTGCCGTTGCAGATGGAAAACAGAGGTGCGAGGTTGGGCTCCTTGCTGGGTGGCTCCCAGGGGGGTTTACTGTATGGCTAAGGAGAGAGTTACAGCTCGAGTCTCCCTGCTGAGGACTTAGCACTTTCCTGATTAAGTGACATTGAGACCCCAAAATGAACTCACAGTCTCAGAGATGAGAATTGAGTCTACCCCTGGGGTCCAGATGAGGTGAAAGACAAAACAGGAAGCCTGTGTGCTTGGAGCCTGAGGCTTTGGCTGGCGCTCGTGGCAGCCTCCAGGTTTAAGCCGCCCGGAATATGCACCCTACGCTGGCCTTGAGGAGCCCAAGTTCCGCTACCTTTTTGATCTGACCGTTACAGTCTTGGCAGATTGCTACTCTCAGGCCCATTAAAATTCAGGGAAGGACAAAGGGAAAAAAAAAAATGAACTCGCTTTCAAAGAGGGGGGAAAAAGGCAACAAGCACGCCCACTTTGCAAAAACAAAATCCCACCCCAAAAAAGCCTCCGGGAGCATGTTTCTGAGCTGCAACGAGCTGAAGGGCGTTGGGATGTCGCTGGGGCGCAGGCCTCAGAGCAACCCCTAAATGTGCCGTCCCTCCAGGCTCCCAGGGCTGGTGCGTTAACCTGGCAGAAGGGAACGGCCCTGTTCTCTCCTGGAAGCAGGCGTCGAAGCTGGTTTTGTGGGCGGCCAGAGCCCGCTGTTGTTAACGTGGCCGGGTGGGGCGCAGGGCACAGTTTGTTCCCATTCCATGCTTCCAAATAAGAGGCCCTGGAACAGCTTCCCTTCCAACCTGCTCTCCAGCGCAATCGGCAGCCCGGCCAAATCCTCCCTCCAGGCTCGGATTTCGGTTATATAAATGGCTCTGATCAAACAGTCTCTTCCCAGGTCCGAATAGCCATCAACACCAACAGCTGGCAGCTTGAGCAACCACAGCCCAAAACACAAATCGTGTGCAGTGTGCTCGCTCGTCCAGGTGCCTCAAGTGAACAACACCGGAGATGCCCCTCCTTGGGTCTCATGGACTGCGGTGGGCTTTTCACTCAGGCAGCTTAGAGACTCCATGCCTGTGTTACCTTAGGAGGTTGGCTGTTCCTGTGGTCCATCTCCTGGTGCGAGAGCCCCATGGTGCCGTGCACAGGGGACCTTACGCACCGCCTTAATCTAAGCACATCACCGAGAGCGGGTCCAGCCTGGTGCGAAGGCGCCTGCATGCCACACGCTCCAGCCCTGTCTCTGCCTCCCCTCTCCGGCTTCCTTTGAACGCACAGCCTGGGAAGTGCCCTGATGGCTCAAGTGTTTCCTTCCTGGCTCCTGCCGGCATTCGGAGGAGAGACCCTGAAAGATAGGAGCTTGCTCTCTTTCTGTCTCAAATAAGGACAATTTTAAAATTAAGAAAAAAAAAACCCTGTTTCTCTCAGGAAGGTGGTCAGTGGGTGTTTGACATTCCTGCTCTGTGATACAAGGATACTGACAAAATTTCGTGGACAATGGAATTAAAAGGTAAATTTATTCTGGTGCAAAAAGTGTTGAAATCCAGGCACACTTTTTCTTTTTTTTTTTCTTTAAGATTTATTTATTTGAAAGTCAGAATTACACAGAGAGAGAAGGAGAGAGAGAGAGAGAGAGAGAGAGAGAGGTTTTCCATCTGCTGGTTCAACTCCCCAGTTGGCCGCAACAGCCAGAACTGGGCCAATCAGAAGCCAGGAGCCAGGAGACTCTTCCAGTCTCCCACGTGGGTGCAAGGGTCCAAGGACTTGGGCCATCTTCTACCACCTTTCCTAGGCCATAGCAGAGAGCTGGAGTGGAAGTGGAGCAGCCAGGACTAGAACCGGTGCCCATATGGGATGCCTGCCCTTCAGGCCAGGACATTAACCCCCTGTGCCACAGAGCCAGCCCTGGCATATTTTTTCATAATATACATTTTCCAGAAGCTTTTTTTTTTTTTTTTGAGCACTCTTGTACCTAACCCATCTCCTACTTCAGAATATTTATTTCCATTTTGAGGGGTTATTACAAATTATTCTGTGATGGATGTTCCTGTGTATAAATATTTATGCTACTGTTGTTGTCATTTAAATTCCTAGCAATGGACTTTGTGGGTCACGGATGTGCCCATATTGAGAGCCTTTTGTTACGTTTTGCCAAACTGCTTTCCAGAAAAGTGAAATGAATTTATACTCCACCAACCACTGCCCAGAACTCTAATCAAGGTCACGCTATAATTTAAAAAAATTAAAGTCTTTCTTAAAGGGCTTTCGGCACAGTTTTGATGGCGCCTCTGTCTATCCTGCAAATTGCTCCTGGGCAGGTGAAACTGTAACTTCAAGCTTCCGGAATGACGCAGCTGCACCTTGCGCCGGGTCTTTCAAGTCCTCAATTTCACTTTCCTTGTCCGTTGGCCCTGCCCTGAGCGGACTCCAGCAGCAGCTTCGATGGCTGACCCCTCCAGGGAACCTTGGGAAGAGGTGGCTGCTAAGGACACAGCAGGAAGGAACTTGGTAGACGAGGAGAAAGTGGGGCTCAGGTTCTGTGCTGTCAGCAGCAGTTCCTTCAGCAGAGTAGCACAATCAGCTCTCGTGAATCAGCCGTCTAGACTTACAGACTGCCTTTCTCTCTGCTCCTACCTTCCGCCTTTGGCCTTGTTTCTGCCCGTGTCTGCATCAATGACTGGACACAAGCATTTCTTCTCTCCTGGGGGTTCTGCAGACGAATTGCTTGGCGCCCAAGCTACCGTAGCAACCAATCTGGGCAGGGTTCTACCCTCTGCTCCAGCACGTGGTGAATGAAAAACCAGACCTCCGGGACCAGTGAGGTAGGGGGAGTCTTCCTTCCTCTGGGCTGAGTTCCCTGCAGCAACCGGAGTGGACAAGCTCGTGGGTGACTGTGGACTGAATCCTGGAAGGCATTGGAGGGAGGGCTGGGAGGAGGAGCTTAGGGTAGAAAAAACTGGTGGCCGGCACCGCGGCTCACTAGGCTAATCCTCCACCTGCGGCACCGGCACACCAGGTTCTAGTCCCGGTTGCTCCTCTTCCAGTCCAGCTCTCTGCTGTGGCCAGGGAGTGCAGTGGAGGATGGCCCAAGTGCTTGGGCCCTGCACCCCATGGAAGACCAGGATAAGTACCTGGCTCCTGCCATCGGATCAGCGCGGTGCGCCGGCCGCAGCGTGCCAGCCGCGGTGGCCATTGGAGGGTGAACCAACGGCAAAGGAAGACCTTTCTCTCTGTCTCTCTCTCTCACTGTCCACTCTGCAAAATGATTGTGAGTCCTTATTTTTTATTCTGTGAGGGAACTTCAAAAAGTTCATGGAAAATGGAATTAAACATAAGTTCAGCACTGTGCAAAAAAAAAAAAAAAAAGCCAAAATCGATGCATTATTTTCTTTGTAAGATGCATTTTTCCATGAGCTTTTTGAAGACCTCCCCCCCAGGAATGCATAGATTCCAGCCATTTCTTTTTGTTTCAGAATAAACAAATCTTTTAATTCCATTTTCCTCAATTTTTTGGAAGCCCCCTCCCTCATATGTCACCTAGGAATGTTCTGCATCCCCTCCCCGTTTCTGAGGTCCCACGGCCTCTCCAAGATGTAATACTTATTAAGCACCTACTGTATGCCAGGCATTCTAGGCACTAACACAAAGCCGTTCTCATATAGCCCTCCTGGCTGCAATCTTACGAGGGACGTAGTCTCATGACCTTCATTTCTCTTGTACAGATGAAGAAACCAAAGCCCGAAGCAGCTGGGAAACTTGCTGAAGATCGAGGAGCCGGCAAGCGGGCATGGCAGTCGGAGGCAGAGCTGCACGATCCCCACTGGTCTGCGTTTCCAGGCAACCTGCATGCCTTGATGCTGAACTTCCTTCTCTGCTATCAAAAACATCTCTTATCCTCTCACTCTATCTGCGCCCTGCAAGGTGGTTAAGTGAGTCTGATAAACAAATTTGCGCTGTGACTGCCTGATAATGAGCAAGGCTCAGCAAATGTGAGGCTACTTCCCAAATTCATGGAAATTTAAACTAATAAAAAAAGTTCATTGTGTTGCAAAAATTTTTGAAATCCATGCACACAGGAAAAAAGTTCATTAAAAATATATATTATGAAAAAACTATGTATGGATTCCAAAATGCTTTACCAAAACATCTCTTTTTTTTTAAAAAAAAGATTTATTTATTTATTTGAAAGAATTACACAGAGAGAGGAGAGGCAGAGAGAGAGGGAGAAAGAGAAGTCTTCCATCCCATGGTTCACTCCCCAAATGACTGCAATGACAGGGGCTGGGCCAGTCCAAAGCCAGGAGCCAGGAGCTTCTTCCAGATCTCCCACGTGGATGAAGTGGCCCAGGGACCTGAGCCATCCTCCACTGCTCTCCCAGGTGCATTAGCAGGGAGTGGGATAGGAAGTGGGGCAGCCGGGACTCGAACCAGTGCCAATGTGGGATGCCGGCTTGGCAGGCTATGGCTTTAACCAGCTGTGCCACAGCACTGGCCCTAAATTTATCTTTTAATTCTGTTTTCTCATAAGCTTTGTGAAGCACCCTCATATGTATATATATATCTCACTAGAACTTTTACTGTTGTACTGGTCTGCCTTCATCGTTTTAATTAAAATACCCGAGAGCAGCTTTATTCGGGGGAAGAAAAGGTTTATTTGAGTTTACAGTTGGAGATCAGAGTTCAGAATCAGGAGGCCCTAAAGTCCAGTGTTTTGGTGCAGGCTCGGCATGGTGGCTACAGGGTCATGTTCACGTCTGGACCCAGGAAGGAGAGAGAACCCAGGCAGATCTTGCACCGAAACAGTCAAGCCTGCCATGAGAACCACCCTCTGAGGTCACACCACCAAGGTCCCACCTCCCAGATGCCATTGTAGATCAAGTCCTAGCCTTACTCAACCAACCATCGGCCTTAAGACATCGGAGATTAAGCAGCTACGTGAGTTTTGGGGAGACAGATCCTGCTGTACCCATAACAACTCTGCAAAGACTCACAGTGGCAGCCAAGGAGATCTGAGAAAGAAATGGTGATGGGAGGGGATGGGAGGGTTGGGAGGGGGTAGGGTGGGCGGGGCAGTCCTGGGGAGGGGGCCCTCTCTTTCATTAGCCAGTGGCTCACTCAGAAAATGGAATAAATGCTGGTTGCAACGTTCAGGCCTCTATGGGAATGACTGAACGTTCTGATATTTCTGAATGACGGAGCTAGAGTTCAGCCCAACCACCACCAAATACCACGCTCCGTGGGAACCATGTGATTACACAACACCCAATTTTCTGCCACAGTTCTGTGATTAAGAAAACAAAAGGATGGGGCTGGCTCTGTGGCACAGTAGGTTAATCCTCTGCCTGAAGTGCTGGCATCTCATATGGGCACTGGTTCGAGTCCCGGCTGTTCTACTTCTGATCCAGCTCTCTGCTGTGGCCTGGGAAGGCAGTAGAAGATGGCCCAAGTGCTTGGGCCCCTGCACACAAGTGGGAGACCCAGAAGAAGCTCCTGGCTCCTGACTTCAGACAAGCTCAGCTCCGGCCATTGCGGACATCTGGGGAGTGAACCAATGGAAGGAAGACCTTCTCTCTGTCTCTCTCTCTCACTGTCTACAACTCTACCTCTCAAATAAACAAATAAAACATTTATTTTAAAAAAAGAAAGAAAACAGGGGCTGGCGCCGTGGCTCAGTGGGTTAATCCTCCGCCTGTGGCACCAGCACCCCGTATGGGCACCGGTTCTAGTCCCGGCTGCTCCTCTTCCAATCCAGCTCTGCTGTGGTCTGGGAAAGCAGTAGAGGAATGGCCCAAGTTCTTGGGCTCCTGCACCCACACAGGAGACCAGGGGGAAGCACCTGGCTCCTGGCTTCAGATCAGTGCAGCGCGCCGGTCGTTGCGGCCACCTGGGGAGTGAACCAACGGATGAAAGACCTCTCTCTCTGTCTCTGCCTCTCGCTGTCTGTAACTCTCTCTCTCAAATAAATAAATAAAATATTTTAAAAAAAGAAAGAAAGGAGCATGGCACAGCTGCCTGCCCCAAATCTATCTGTCACCCCACCCTGAAATTAACCAATTGAAATATCGCAAACCCACAGCAAGTTGTCACATCCTTTCTATTTGATTGACCCACAACATCCCACAAATATTTTCCCCTCCTGCTTCTCTTTGAGCCAGGCAGTTTATGTCAGGAAAAAAAGATGACTGGTTGGAAGGTGTGGCCAAGGAATAATATGATCTTTGGCTAGAAGCTGTATATTTTGGTTCTGGACAAATGTATTTAAAAGATTTTAATGAGCCATGAAAGTAATGCTGACACTTGGAACAATATTTTTCGTGCTCGTTAGGGGGAATAACTAACACGGGGCTGGCTCAGAGCGGGGACCAATACACGCCTGTTGGTTAAAACAGCCAATGGCACTGAGGCTAAGCGTGGTGAAATTCACCTACGGTTAGGACAGAGATACTGCAGAGGTAAAGCTTCCGTAGCCTCCTGCAGGGGCTGCTGGATTTGGACACGATGGATTCAGTCTGCTCTGTATGCCCTTAGCAATCGACCTAGGTATTTTGCTTCTCCTTAAAAATATTCCCACTCCTGGGGTAGGCATTTAGCTTGCAGGTTGGGACACTCACAACCTACATCAAAGCGCCTGTGTTCAGAGTCCATGCTGTGGCGTAGTGGGCTAAGCGTCCACCTGCAGAGTTGCCATCCCACATGGGCGCCGGTTCGAGTCCTGGCTGCTCCTCTTTTGATCCAGCTCTCTGCTTATGGCCTGGGAAAGCAGTGGAAGATGGCCTAAGTGTTCCTGGATCCTGGCTTCATATAGGCTCAGCTCTGGCCAATGTGGCCATCTGCAGAGTGAATCAGCAGATGGAAGACCTTTCTCTCTGTCTGCCCCTCTCTCTATATAGAACTCTGCCTCTCAAATAAATAAATAAATTCTTCAAAAAAAGTGCCTGTGTTCAAGTCCTGGTTCTGCTCCCAATTCCAGTCTCCTGCCAGTGTGCAGGAAGCATTCCAGTGGATGGCAGCTCTGTCTGCCTGCCCATCTCTGTCTCCACACCTCACAAATACAGTTTAAAATCTTTTTTTTTTTTTACAAAGAGGAAAAAAAAGCTTCCCACTCATAAGATAATGCAGAGGTACTTTAAAAAGCAAAAAACATAATTAAACAGTAAGTTAACGGCAGGCATTGAGGTATAGTGGGTAGGTTAAGTCACTGCTTGCGATGCCCACATTCCATATCAAGCTGCTAGTTCAAGTCCCAGCTTCTCTGCTTCTGAGCTGGCTTCCCGCTGGTGCATCCTGGGAGGCAGCAGATGATGGTCCAAGTGCTTGGGCCCCTGGCAGCCCCGTGGGGAGACCCAGATGGGGTTCTGGGCTCCTGGCTTCTGCCTGGCCCAGTCTTGGCTGCTGTGAGCATCTGGGAAGTGAACCAGTGGCTCGAAGATCTCTCTGTCTTTGTTGTTCTACCTTTCAATTAGATGAAAATAAGCATTTTTACAAAGGTAAGAATTTAGGTGCAGAGTTTTGAGATCCATGCGTACTTTTCTCAGAATATGCATTTTCCATAGGTTGTTTGAAGGTCCCTCTCGTGCATGATCTTCAAACTTGTTTTTGCAACAAAATAAACTTTTCTTTCAATTCCTTTTTCCACGAATTTTTGGAAGTATCCTGGTGCTTATTTCTTCCAGGAACTTTTATATACGCCCATGATAGTAGATTGCTTTCTTTGTTCATGTTTACTTTTTTTTTTAACTTTTATTTAATGAATATAAATTTCCAAAGTACGATTTATGGATTACAATGGCTTCCCCCCCATACCGTCCCTCCCACCCACAACCCTCCCCTTTCCCACTCCCTCTCCCCTTCCATTCACATCAAGATTCATTTTCGATTATCTTAATATACAGAAGATCAGCTTAGTATACATTAAGTAAGGATTTCAACAGTTTGTTCCCACACAGAAACATAAAGTGAACAATAATAGATGATTTTTTTAAATGATGATGAAATCAGATCAGACCTATTGTCATGTTTAATCCCAGTGAGAGTCAAGTTGGGAATTGATAATTTTTTTTTTTTTTTTACAGAGGATCAGTTTAGTATGCATTAAGTAAAGATTTCAACCGTTTGCACCCCCATAGAAACACAAAGTGAAATATATTGTTTGAGTACTCGTTATAGCATTAAATCTCAATGCACAGCACATTAAGGACAGAGATCCTACATGAGGAGTAAGTGCACAGTGACTCCTGTTGTTGACTTTACCAATTGACACTCCTGTCTATGGCATCAGCATGTTTACTTTTTTTTAATATATTTTTTTTTGACAGGCAGTGTGGACAGTGAGAGAGAGAGACAGAGAAAAATGTCTTCGTTTTCTGTTGGTTCACCCTCCAATGGCCCCTGCGGCTGGCATGCTGTGGCCGGCGCATCGCGCTGATCCGATGGCAGGAGCCAGGTGTTTCTCCTGGTCTTCCAGGCGGGTGCAGGGCCCAAGTACTTGGGCCATCCTCCACTGCACTCCCGAACAACAGCGGAGAGCTGGACAGGAGGAGGAGCGACTGGGACAGAATCCGGTGTCCTGACCGGAACTAGAACCCGGTGTGCCGGTGCCACAGGCGGAGGATTAGCCTAGTGAACCACGGCGTTGGCCTACCTTTTTTTTTTTTAATATTTATTTGAAAGAGTTACACAGAGAGAGAAGGAGAGGCAGAGAGAGAGAGAGAGGTCTTCTAAATGCTGATTCACTCCTCAGTTGGCTGCAATGGCCGGAGCTGCGCCAATCTGAAGCCAGGAGCTAGGAGCTTCTTCTGGGTCTCCTACGTGGGTTCAGGGGCCCAAGGACCTGGGCCATCTTCTACTGCTTTCCCAGGTCTTAGCAGAGAGATGGATTGGAAGAGGAGTAGCCAGGACTAGAACCAGTGCCCATATGGGATGCCGGCACTGCAGGCAGCAGCTTTACCCGCTACCCCACAGCGCCGGCACCATTCGTGTTTAGAAACAGAGAAAACTGGAGCACCAGAGCATATGACACCTGCTTACGGTAGGTGGGGCACTCTCTCTCCCAGAGCCTCGGAGAAGTGATGACCATTACGGTGCTCTCCGTGCTGCTTGCCCTGGGAACCCTTTGCAAGTGACAGCATGAGAGTCCTGTGCTCCAGGGTTCTTCGTTCACGCCGTGTCTGGCATCCCGAGCTGCCCGTCTGGTCCAGGCTGTCCAGGTCACAGAACGTCTGCAGGATGTCCCGGAGGGCCCCATGTTGTCATCTCCACCATCGTCACCTGCACAGGGCAGGAGGCAACTCCGAGTCTCAAGGAGGCAAAATGAATCCCCAGCCGACAGAGCGAGGGTCAGTGCGAAACCAGAAGTGAATCTGAAATCTGATTTCCCCAGAAAGGTCCAGAGCTAGAACTACGAAACACACTTGGAACAACCAGCCTGTGTGCAGGCACCCCCTCCCTGCAAACACTGAGCATCTGCTGGCCAAACACCCCCCTTCGGGATTCAGATCCCAACAAAATCCGGTGCCACAAACTGAAATTGAGTAGAGAGAGCAAAGTAGAGGGTGTGGCTTTCATCTTCGTCAACGCTGCTTTCGCTGCCAAGGGCTTGCGTAGGAAAGTGTGATTAAAGGGACAGGGTGAAAGCCCTCGGAACTTGTGAGTGCTGTCGGGAGGTGAGATCCCACTGAGAAAGGTCGCTGGAGGAAACCTTTGTACCCGGAGGGCCCAGCCAAATGACCCAATAAGATTAAGAAGCACCGTAGACCACCTGCAGGGCGGCTACGCTCAGCTACCTGCTCCCAAGAGTATAGTGTGAAAGAGGGAGAATGCAGACACTGCCTTGGCCAGGGAGTCAAGGTTATCATCCACGTCATCCATGAGTCACCCTGACAGCAGAGACCCTTCCCCCAGCATGAGGGCAGGGGAATAGCAACCACACCCCTGTGCTCCTCCGGTCCCCAAGCGGTAACCCCTGGGTGATCACCACGAAAGCATCAGACAAGCCCCAGCTGAGGGTCATGCCACCAAGATTCAGTTCCAGTGACCATCAAGGTCATCCAAATGGGTGTCAAGGTCATCCACCCTCAGAGGGACCATCACAGCCCAGAGGGGCCGGAGAAGGCATGAGGACGAATACAGTCTCCTGGGCCGGAAATGTGATGTTCCTGGAAGAGCCGGGGAGATTGCAAACAGGTGTGGCACTCAAGGTAAGGCAAACCCACCTGTGTTTGTTCTGTCCCTGTAACAAAGATGCCAGGCGATGGAAGAGAAAAGTAACAGCAGCGGAAACCAGGGAGTGCATGAGCTTTCTGTACTATTTCTTTCGTTACAATGTATTTATTTATTTGAAAGGCAGAGTTACAGAGAGGCAGAGATAGAACAGAGAGGACTTCTATCCACTGGGTCACTCCCCAAATGGCTGCAATGGGTGGAGCTGCACCAATCTAAAGCCAGGAGCTTCTTCTGGGTCTCCCACATGGGTGCAGGGGCCCAAGCACTTGGGCCATCTTCTACTGCTTTCCCAGGCATATTAGCAGGGAGATAGATCGGAAGGACACGAACTGGCACCCATACGGAATGCCAGCACTGCAGACCACGGCTTAACCTGCTATGCCACAGTGCCTGCCCCTCATGTACACTTTTTAATGTCATTTTCAATCATGTGAATATGTTACCTGCTTTAAAAAAAATGCACCCTGGGTCTGTAGTCTATACTAAGAACACCAGCGTCAGCAAGGAGGCTTCTTACGCAAGATGTTAATTTTTTAAACATATAGCTAATGTCCTAAAAAAGGGCCAGACATGTGGGTGTAAGATTGCCAGCAGCACATGCGGCTCCCCCACAAGGACCTGTTTGTGGCCGCCGGTCTGGACTGTTGGATTCTGAGTGTGAAGTTTTGAAAAAGCCATTTGGCTCTGAGGCCTCGGAGGGCTGGCTCTTTCGCAAGCCCCGGGCCCTGCCTTTCTGGGGTGTGCATTTTCTGTGGCTGTTTCCTGACAGGCAGCGCCTCTCCTGGGCTGTGCTGTGTAGCTCCTGTGTCACACAGGCAGGCTAGGGTTGTATATTATAGACGCGAGTCCTAATAAATAAATTCAGAGGCAGATAGCACGCTGTATAATGGAGTGTGGGAAAAGAGCAATAAAGACCAGGCAGCGGAGTCTTCCCAGGAGGCCCCGGGGGGAGAGGGCAGCGACTGGAGAGGAGCTGAACCTGGGCCAGATGGTAGGAGCCAGGGATAAAGTTGTAGTCTGCAGGCAGTGAAAATGGCGCTACATTCATCTCGGCTGAGGTCTCAAAGGCAAGGCACTCCAGCCTGGCTCAAAGCGAAAGAAACAGCTTATGAGGAAACACTGACACTTCATTTTCAATCCCAACCCAAAGCCAAACCTTCAGCCTCACCCCACTGCCTGGCCCTTTGATGTCCCTCCTTTTACGGGGCTTGGCGGTGGAGGTGTCTGGAGCCTGAAGATGGAGAAACAGTCTTCGCCTCTGTGCAAAGCCTCCCCCACCTTGTGGGATTCCTCCTCTCGCTCTCTGGGTTGAAACCGTTTAATGGGTGAGAGGAGACCACCCTGAGGTCTGCTCCGCTTCTAAAAGCCCAGGAACAGCTTAGCTTGTGGGAAATTGGCTTTCGTAGCTTAAGTCCCCCGGGGGATGATCTGACAAGCTTGAGAGATGAGCTGGGTGGGGCAAAAGCCTTAAAAGGAGAGCCCACGGCTCTTTCAGCAGAGCTCCGGGAAAAAGGGAAGCCGTTTCTTGACGTCCTGGAAGTATCTCCCAGGTTTTCCAGTCGTCTCTACAAGGAGATGCTGTGAAACCAGCCGCTGGGAATCAAATGTGGAAATAGGTCTGGTTCACTCAGATCTTCAAGGCTCAGATGTCGTGAGCTCCTGAGAACTCTGGTTTTCCGAAGAGACTGAATATATGCAAAAAGCCCCAAGCTTTTTGTCCATGCAGAGTTTATTTTTCTCGAACCTTGCTTACCCATTTGAGAATGAATGATCTTTGCTGAAAGACAATCTTGGGGTACATTTCAGGTGCAAGCAGAGTATTTTAGGACGTCACATCTCCCCAGGAGGAAACCCATCCAAAGCTCAAATGATTCACACACCAAAAAGTTCACCAGGATGTTTGTGTCTGAACTCCAGACTCCCAGGAAACACATTGGCTTGTTTTATAAACCAGAAAGAAAGAAGTTTTTTTTTTTTTTGTTTGTTTGTTTTTTTGCCCAAGTATCTTTTTTTTTTTTAATTTTGCCAGGCAGAGTTAGACAGTAAGAGAGAGAGACAGAGAGAAAGGTCTTCCTTTTTCCGTTGGTTCACCCCCCAAGTGGCTGCTACGGCCAGCACCCTGTGCTGATCCGAAGCCAGGAGTCAGGTGCTTCTCCTGGTCTCCCATGCGGGTGCAGGGCCCAAGCATTTGGGCCATCCTCCACTGCCTTCCTGGGCCACAGCAGAGAGCTGGCCTGGAAGCGGAGCAACCAGGACAGAACCGGCACCCCGACCTGGATTAGAACTCGGGGTGCCAGCGCCGCAGGTGGAGGATTAGCCTAGTGAGCCGCGGCACCGGCCCAAGTATCTTAATACAGGAACAAGAATTGCATCTGTATCAATGCTTATTTATTTATTTATTTATTTATTTTTATTTGAAAGGCAGAGTGACAGAGAGCGACAGAGCTCCTCCATCTGCTGGGTTCATTCCCTAAGTGCCTACAACAGCCAGGGTTGGGCTAGGCAGAAGCTGGGAGCCTGGAACTTAATTCCACCAGGGTCTCCCACGTGGGTGGCAAGGACCTAATTATTTGAGCTACCACCTGCTACTGCCCTAGGGTATGTATTAGCAGGAAGTTGGAGTTAGCAGCAGCGCCAAGACTCAAACCCAGACCCTCTGATAGGGGACGGAGCATCCCACACAGGGCCTCAAGTACTGCATCGCACAGCCACCCGCTTGTCTGTATCACAAGTCCATGTGTATGAGGGAGTTCTAAAGCAATGCCATCCATTGTCTTAAAAACACAGTTAAAGAGCTGCCCAAGAGGCTCTGTTTCTCCAATCTGTATCATGCGGAATAAATAACAAAGCACAAAGCAGTACGGATGCCAGAATTAAAGCAAGATGCAGAGGAACCAAGACCAGGTCAAAGATCGTTTCCCTGTGAAACTCATTTTCAATGGTCTTGGATACACTTGTTTCATAATTAGACGACAATCACACGCATGGCGTGCAGTGGAGTAGCAGAGAGCAGTGCTGAGGCTGAGAACCAGCTGGACAACTCTGAGGTTAGAGAACGGGAACTCTCATCAGGCTGTCGGAGGGCAGGCACTGGCACCCTGCAGAGACAAGGGCAAGCCAGGCAGTGCGGTGTGGCCTGCCCACCCTCTCCCCTCCATCTCACCCCAGAGAAGCCTTGGATAATGGGGAATCCTCACTGGGAGGCAACCTCTGTGGGCCATTTGGATGTTAAACGCCCTCCCAGGCTGCCTTGTGGCAGACATTTGCTCAGGGGCATGTGTACCTGAAACCCTTCCTTCTCCTCTGGCGTATGGTTTTATTTATTTATTTATTTATTTATTTATTATTTTGACAGGCAGAGCGGACAGTGAGACAGAGTCAGAGAGAAAGGTCTTCCTTTGCCATTGGTTCGCCCTCCAATGGCCGCCGCTGGTTCACCCTCCAATGGCCGCTGTGGCCGGTGCACCACGCTGATGTGAAGCCAGGAGCCAGGTGCTTCTCCTGGTCTCCCAGGGGGTGCAGGGCCCAAGCACTTGGGCCATCCTCCACTGCACTCCCTGGCCACAGCAGAGAGCTGGCCTGGAAGAGGGGCAACCGGGACAGAATCCGGTGCCTCAACTGAGACTAGAACCTGGTGTGCCGGCGCTGCAGGTGGAGGATTAAGCCTAGTGAGCTGCTGTGTTGGCCCTGGGGTAGGGTTTTAGAAAATGATCCTACAACACCAGAGCGGGAGACAGAGAGAGAGAGGCGGTACTGCCCTCTTGGAGAAGGGGAAGGTCGGAAGCTGCTCTAACTGTGGCCTTGCTCCTGCCAGGGATGTCCTGGGACGGAGCCACATCCCATCCTCGGAGAGCAGTGTCAGCTCCCTGAGGAGCACGGCCAGCAGCAGCTCCCAGCTCTGATGCGGGTGCCCCGGTCAGACCCCATCTCTCTCCCAAAGAAGAGAAATGAATGGGGAGGAGCCACGTGGGGGAGTGAGGTTCAACCCCCCCCCCCCCCCCGCAGGAGGAGATGAGAGCATACAGAGAGCCACTGCGTGGAGATGGAGATAGAGATACATAGATAGTTGATAGATACAGATGGATGGAGAGTAGAGTTAGAGAGACGGGGAGATGGAGGTGGATGGAGAGAGACAGAGACAGAAGAAGAATAAGGTGAAGGAGAAGAGGAGGAGGAGCTAGTGACACTATCTGACATCAAAACGCAATTCCGATGACGTTGTCCAAACCATGGTGTAATAGTCATGGGCGTGGCCCGAGAGGCGAGCATCGGGAGGAGCTCCAGGTGAGGGGACAGCATGTCCAGTCCGTCGGGGGTCTGGCAGCTGCTCTTCTCTCTTTCCGGGCGCCTGGTGGGCTCTCGACCTCTCTCTCCGAGCCAGGGGCTGCCGGCCAGCACCCTACCTTCTCTAAGCCTCTATCCGATTTTCCTCCATTTCTTTTAAACTAATCTGAAACCCTCCCCTTTGCCCTAAATTTGCAGCTCAAAACTCATTTATTTAAAAAATGACCTGCCACCACGGCATGGAATTTTTATAAATGTCTACCCAACACTAACAGCACCAAGTAATAAGATTCAAATCCCCAAAGCAATATTATTCTGCCAACCCCTCCCCCAGCTCCCCCCAGACTTACCAGAGTGTGGGCTGCCTGCCAGGGAAATGCAATAAAATGTGGGAACAGGAATAAATACAAATAAAAACTGAATTTCTGTGTCTTTTGCCTGCTTAGTGCTCGTCCCTTTGCTTTTAATCCGATTCTCTCTCCCCTCCCTGCTCGCCTCTGATCCCTACCCTCGGCCGCCGTGCTTCCTGTGTGGAAGCAAGCAAGCGATCCTTCCACCCTTTTCATTATGACTTTTCCAGGCGAGCAGTCTGCTGAGCGCACCGTCCTGAGCATTCGCTCTCCTGCCTTCTCTCACTCTGTCCGCTGGGTGTGAGGTGAGCCTCTCTGTTCCAGCTCCTGGCCCTTGTGTCCCAGGCCCCGGCTCCGTGTCTTGGTTTCTTTCTTGTTGGCACTTTTTTTTTTTTTTCAGGCAGAGTTAGACAGTGAGAGAGAGAGAGACAGAGAGAGAAAGGTCTTCCTTTTCCGTTGGTTCATTCCCCAATGACTGCCATGGCTGGCGTGCTGCACCGATCTGAAGCCAGGAGCCAGGTGCTTCCTCCTGGTCTCCCATGGGGTGCAGGGCCCAAGCACTTGGGCCATCCTCCACTGCACTCCCGGGCCACAGCAGAGAGCTGGACTGGAAGAGAAGCAACCGGGACAGAATCCGGCGCCCCAACCGGGACTAGAACCTGGGGTGTTGGCGCCACAGGCAGAGGATTAGCCAAGTAAGCCATGGCGCTGGCCCTCTTGTTGGCTCTTGCCCATCTCCCTTGGTTTGTCACTGTCCCCACATTTGCTTCTGGTCACTGTTGGTATGACCTCCT
Organism: Oryctolagus cuniculus; assembly: GCF_051225735.1. Taxonomy (NCBI): domain Eukaryota; kingdom Metazoa; phylum Chordata; class Mammalia; order Lagomorpha; family Leporidae; genus Oryctolagus; species Oryctolagus cuniculus. The sequence goes on from NC_142886.1 coordinate 13,705,356, forward strand.
TCTTTCCCCTATTGGGTTTCTTGAGAAATGTCTTTAATTCTCAAATGCTGGTCCTTTCTAGTTTCGTTGTCCAATCTAATCAGTTTCGGATACCAATTTTTTTTTTTCCCTACTGCCTTGTCCAGGAGCTGTCTCCCTTGTTGGGGTGATGGAACACTTTTCCATGGAGCACGTATACCACCCAGCAGGGTACCACAACCCAGTGGAGGAGGTGTCCACCTCTTCCATAACCGTTGTAGGGATAGGGGACGTGCCTAGGCAGTTAACAGTTTGCTGTTGGAGCAGTTCAGCTGGGGACACAGAGGGAGCTTCAGCCGGAAGGCGCTCGCCCCAAGCTCGTTCACTGGAATCGTGGCCCTAGTGTGGCAGTATTGAAGGTGGGGCTTTGGGAGACGACTGGGCCCTGCCATGCACGGGTTCAAGGATCACTGCACTCAGGGGTTACACAGGGAGCGGCCTTGCTACCAAGGCCAGCTCTGCTGCTGCCGCCTGTCTCACCAGAGGGTCTGTGCTGCCCACGGAGACCCTCGCTGGCCCCTGAAGCCACGAGCTGGGTAAACTGCCATTCTTTATGAACTGTCCCACCCATGGTTGTTTGGTCACAGCAACCGTAAATGGACCAAGACAGAGGACTGAGGGCTCCCTCTGGGAGTGTGTGGCCCGTCCTTCCATTAACCGCTGAGCTCAAGTAACTGACGCTCCTGCACCAACGCATCGCCTATTCCCTGAGTGACAAAATTATGCTCAAGCCCTCGCAAGGAATACATTCAAGCAGTGAGTTCTCAGGTGCTTCCTGGGAACTCTATTCTGATGTCACAGCTGCCCCCATGCCTCTGATTGCTTTCTTTCTTTTTTTTTTTTTTAAAGATTTATTTGTTTATTTGAAGGTCAGAGTTACACAGAGAGAGAAGGAGAGGCAGAGAGAGAGGTCTTCCATCTGCTGGTTCACTCCCCAATTGGCCTCAACCGCCAGAGCTTCGCTGATCTGAAGCCAGGAGCCAGGAGCTACTTCTGGGTCTCCCACGCGGGTGCAGGGGCCAAGGACCTGGGCCATCTTCTACTGCTTTCCCAGGCCACAGCAGAGAGCTGGATTGTAAGTGGAGCAGCCGGGACTCGAACTGGTGCCCACAGGGGATGCTGGCGCTGTAGGTGGCGGCTTTACCCGCTACGCCGCAGCGCAGGCCCAGATTGCTTTCTTAGTATTGCATCAAGGCAGCTTGTACATTTCCACCTCATTTCTCAGAAGCTGCTTTTCCTTGTAAGGCCTTCAACAGCAGTGACCCATACAAAGGAACTTGCAAAATTTGTTGCAAAATGGAATTACTTTGGTGCAAAAAGTTTTTGTAATCCGTGAGTGCTTTTTCATAATACACATTTTCTGTGGTCATTTTGAAGACTGTATGCATGGCTTTCAACATTCTTTTGCACCAAAATAAATCTTTCAATTCCATTTCCCATGAACTCTATTATTTTTTTAAACTGTAAAGCACTGTCTACGTCTTTGTGTGCTGTCCCCTTAACATTTTTTTAAATTAATTTATTTATTTGAACATCAGAGTTACACAAAGAGAGAAGGAGAGGCAGAGAGAGAGGTCTTCCATCTGCTGGTTTACTTCCCAAATGGCCACAATGGCTGGAACTGCAGGGATCTGAAGCCAGGAGCCAGGAGCTTCTTCCTGGTCTCCCATGCAGGTACAGGGGCCCAAGGACTTGGGCCATCTTCCACTGCTTCCCAGGCCATAGCAGAGAACTGGATCGGAAGTGGAGCAACTGGGTCTCAAACCTGAGCCCATATGGGATGCGGGAGCTTCAGGCCAGGGTGTTAACCCTCTGCACCATAGCGCTGGCCCCTCCATGAGCTCTTTAAACTACCCTCATACAATTGATAAAGAAGTTAAATAGCTACTTAACAGCCGCGGCTCACTAGGCTAATCCTCTGCCTGCGGTGCCGGCATACCAGATTCTAGTCCCGGTTGCCCCTCTTCCAGTCCAGCTCTCTGCTGTGGCCCGGGAAGGCAGTGGAGGATGGCCCAAGTGCTTGGGCCCTGCACCCGCATGGGAGACCAGGAGGAAGCACCTGGCTCCTGGCTTCAGATCAGCGCAGCACACCTGCTGTAGCGGCCATTTGGGGGGTGAACCAATGGAAGGAAGACCTTTCTCTCTGTCTCTCTCTCTCACTGTCTAACTCTGCCTGTCAAAAAAAGAAAAAAAATGATACAATTCTGTTAATTATTACAGTAAAGAAATTACAATAAATTAAGTATTATTTTTGTACGTTTCCATTTCTTTTCTTTTTAGAAACTAGAGTTGTGGCTGGCACTGTGGTACAGCCAGTAGAGCCACTGCCTGCAGTGCCGGCATCCCATATGGGTGGCCGTTCAAGTCCCGGCTGCTCCACTTCCGATCCAGCTCTCTGCTGTGGCCTGGGAAAGCAGTAGAAGAAGGCCCAAGTCTTTGGGTCCCTGAATCCATGTGGGAGACCCAGAAAAAGCTCCTGGCTCCTGGCTTCAGATTGGCACAACTCTGGCCATTGTGGCCATCTGGGGACTGAACCAGCAGATGGAAGAGCCCCCACTCCGCCTCTGCCTCTCTGTAACTCTGTCTTTGAAATAAATAAATAAATGAATCTTTTTTAAAAAAAGGAGTATGCTCTTAAAAAAAAAGAGAAACTAGAGTTTCTTTTCCATCAGCCTCATTTCCATTTCTGCTCCAGAGTCTGTGAAATGTAGCTGAAGACCTCACAGTGGCTGTTTCCACCCATTCCATCCACTACCTGCGTAGTGGCAGGTGTACCCCAGTCGTCAGTGGGGAACTGCTGAGTAGGCACGGAGGGCACCTGCACGCCTTCACACCGGTCTCAACCTCAGGTTGCACAGCAGTAAACTCAGGAGCAGGGGCCATCCACGCACCCTGAAATTCCACCTTGTGCACAGCTTTTTAGAGCGACAGCCTGCTTCCCCCACCAATCTCTTCAGAAGCAGAGATGAGGCATGACCTCCCGTGGGTGCTCACAGGAGATGGTACCACGCGTGTGCAGAACCTGCTGAGCAGCATCCACCATATAAGAGCCACTGAGTGGCCGGTGCCGTGGCTCAATAGGCTAATCCTTCGCCTTGCGGCGCCGGCACACCAGGTTCTAGTCCCGGTTGGGGCGCCGGATTCTGTCCCGGTTGCCCCTCTTCCAGGCCAGCTCTCTGCTGTGGCCAGGGAGTGCAGTGGAGGATGGCCCAGGTCCTTGGGCCCTGCACCCCATGGGAGACCAGGAGAAGCACCTGGCTCCTGGCTTCGGATCAGCGCAACGCGCTGGCTGCAGTGGCCATTAGAGGGTGAACCAATGGCAAAGGAAGACCTTTCTCTCTATCTCTCTCTCTCACTGTCCACTCTGCCTGTCCAAAAAAAAAAAAAAAAAAGGAACCACTGAGTGGGCTCCCTTGTTGATGCACGGGATGGCAGTGTCCACGTGGTGCAGAGGAGAGTCTGTGTGACACAGAGCAGGGTAGGCAGGTGCACATGAGATGCCTCTGTGAGAGCCTGGGGGTCAGCTGTGAGATCAGGAACCACCAGAAGCCGTGGTTCCCGGGGGGCTGCCTGGATGGGGTGAGTGAAGGTTCTAGGTACGAAGCAGCCAGCAATAACAGCAGCTCCAGTGGCAGCAGCAAACTTCAGCCCAGCCCTCTGGCCAGTGTTCCTGGAGGACACCACACTGACATCAGCAGGGCTTGCGAGGGCCACAACAGCACGAGCCGCCAACAGAAGTTTCTCCCAGGTCCTCTTCAGGTTTATGATGCAGATGCCACCGACTTCCCTTCTGTAGATGCACTGTTCCAGCTGGAAGTCAAGGTTGGTGCCACCTACGGGGTCTCCTGCTGCAAGGAACTGGAGGCCATCCTCCTCCTTCATTTGCAGGACATCAAGGGCTGCAGACATTGTGACAGCCTCCCCTTAAGTTATCCGGGGAATCAAGAGCAATGCCGTACGGACCCCTTGCTGGACGGTGTGGAAAGGCGCACTTTTATTTCTTATGTAATGAGTGATGATTCTTTTGAGCAGAACCAAGTAATACCCTAGTAGGCCTGTGAAGCTCTGGGAAACACGGGAACTGAGCAATACAGCATCTTGCCTACGGCGGGGGTGCTTCCTACGGGTAGCTATTATGCTGCTAACTCCATCTTCTCACTTGGTTAAGAGAGACCGGAAACCGGTGTTATGGAAAAATCGTGGAGCAACTGAAACAGAAGTCACTCAAGCCTTCTCAGATGGAGCCTGACCAAGGCTCACCACCCGCCGCCTTCACTCTGGAGCCTCAGTAGGTCCATGGGTATCCCGCAGTATTCGGGACATTTATACTAAATGATTGTTATGATTGGAAATTCAGGCTCCATTGAGAAGCCTGAACAAGGGCACTTGAAAGGTTCTTGGAGGCGGCAGCAGTTCAGATGTTGCTTGGGACGCACACATCCTGTATCAGACCGCCTGGGTCTGAGTCCTGCTTCTGCTTCCAACACCAGCTTCCTCCTAATACGCAGCCCAGGAAGCAGCTGCTGGTGGCTCAAGTACTTGGGTCGCTGCCACCTCTACGGGAGATCCAGACTGAGTTCCAGGCCCCTGGCTTCAGTGTGGCCCAGCCCCAGCTGTTGCAAGTAGGCAATTGGAGAGTGAACCAGTGGGTAAAAGATCACTCTCTGTCTCTCTCTTCTACCTTTCAAATACATAAAAATTTTTAAGAAGTTCTTGGGAAAATGGAATTAAAGATACATTTATTTCGGTGCACTAAACTTTCGAGGGCTTAAGCCACTACAATGCCGGCATCTCATATTAGAGTACCAGTTTGAGCCCTTGCTGCTTGGCTTCTTTTTTTTTTTTTTTGAAGGCAGAGTGGACAGTGAGAGAGACAGAGAGAAAGGTCTTCCTTTGCCATTGGTTCACCCTCCAATGGCCGCCGCGGCCGGCGCGCTGTGGCCAGTGCACCGCGCTGATCCGATGGCAGGAGCTAGGTACTTATCCTGGTCTCCCATGCGGGTGCAGGGCCCAAGCACTTGGGTCATCCTCCACTGCACTCCCTGGCCACAGCAGAGAGCTGGCCTGGAAGAGGGGCAACCGGGACAGAATCCGGTGCCCCGACCGGGACTAGAACCCGGTGTGCCGGCACCGCAAGGCAAAGGATTAGCCTAGTGAGACGCAGCGCCGGCTGCTGCTTGGCTTCTAATCCAGCTTCCTGCTAATGCACCTGGGAAGGCAGCAGAAGATGGTCCAAGTGCTTGGACCCCTGCTATCCATGTGGGAGACCGAGACAGAGTTCTTGGCTTCAGACTGATTCATTCTTGGCTGTTGTGGTCATTTGGGGAGTGAACCAACAGATGGGAGCGCCTGCCTCCCCCCCCAACCCCCCATCTCTGCTGCTCTCCCTTTCAAACAAGCGAACAAATACTAACTTTTTTTTTGAAACCCATGCATAGTTTTTGCATGATACATATTTTCCACGAACTTTTTGAAGACCCCTTGTATTTTATCTGATGACACCCAACTACCACCTGGTGCACTTCTTTCCTAGGGAGGTTCAAGGGCTAGCTATCCATCTGCGAATGATAACACCCAGCAATCTGAGAAATTCAAACTCCTCCTCAGCTACAAAACCAGAGGCAGGCTCCTGAAGTCCAATTTCAGGTCACTTCCAGCCCGTTTACTTCGGGGATACTGATTAAGTCATATATTACAGGGACGCTTCCCCTGTCCCTAGTTCAAAGCAACTGGGCCAGCCTCTCCAGCCAGCCAAGCCTCCCAGGGGAAGCCTTGCAAGGGGACCGTGCCTGCGAGAGGGCAATCAGGGGACAGGCTTAATGCTAAGCAAGGACATCTCTTAGTGCCCTTGTGGAAATACGCTTTGTAGGCATCGGGTTACAAAGTCTCAATGAGGCCGAGGGGACACGGGAAGTCACTGCAGCATCTGAGGATGAAAGACCTCGGGCTGTCGAGGGCTGTCGAGGGCTGTGATTTTTTTCAGTGCGGAAACAGGCTCACATTTCCCCCGCTGAGGGCCTGGAGGCAAAAGCCAAGGTTCAACGCAAATGAAGACTTTTTTTCTTTCAAGCTGACAATGTCTGTACTTACAAAGGGACTTCAAAAAGTTCATGGAAAATGGAATTAACAGAACATTTATTTTTGTGAAAACTTTTTTTTTTTGCATAATACATAGAAAATTTATTATGGAAAAACAAGGAAAAATTTAGCATTAAGAAGTCCATGGTTTTGTTTTTCAAAGATTTATTTATTTACTTGAAAGGCAGAGCAACAGGGAGGGAGGGAGAAAGAGAGAAAGAGACGCTGAACTTCCCACATACTGGTTTACTCCTCAAACGGCAGCAACAGCCAGTTCCAGGCCAGGCTGAAGCCATGAGCCAGGAACTCCATCTGGACCTCCCAATGGGTGGCGATGTCCCCCAGCAGTTGGGCCACAATCCCCTGCCTTCCCAGGCGCATGAGCAGGGAGCTCGGTTGGAAGCTGAGCAGCTGGGGCTCAAACCAGCACTCCAAGGTGGGACCCCAGCATTGCAGGCAGCAGCTTAGCTTGTTGCGCCACAGCACCGGTCCCTGAAACACGCTTCTGAGTGTCATTAGTCCACGAATTTTGGGGAGGCTTCTTTATATGTGCTATCTTTCCCTGTAAACATTTTTTCTCTCGAAACCATTTCATTTTGAGGCGATTCCGGTAACAATCAGGTGAGTCTGGCCCTTTGTGGATCAATAAAAGTCTTCATTTGGTGCCCATAAATCTGGTGACTGTGTCCCTTTTCTCACCCAAACCTGTTCTTCCAACACCTCTAAGGTGATGCGCGTGGCTCAGGGGCGCCCCCTGTCTTTTGTCTGTTGTCTTTCCAGAAGCCAACCGGCACCACAGAGGGTGCAGGCTTGAAGGGAGAGGAGAGGAGAAAGAAGCCAAAAACCTGGAAAGCATGAGCCCGATGGATTTTCCCACCCTTTAGCAAATATTTGAAGATCCACGTTTTTGGAGAGAACTCAGCTTGCTTTAACTTCATTTTCTGGTCGATAATGTCGCCATGGTTTGGTGGAACTAAACAGAAGTGAAGGTGAGCCAGGGGTCAGCACGTGGTGGGATGAAACACCCCAGTCCAGAGTGGCTGTGCTCACCAGCCGCGTGACACTGGCGGTCTGCAGAAGTCAATAGAATGAGAAACCAAAGCTCGGGATTCACAGGGAGCCGAGACAGGCTCTGTCTTTGCATTTGCGTGAGATGTAAAATACTATTCTAGTCGGATTTGCAAGTATGTTAAAAAGCCCATGGAACACGGAATTCAAAGATAAGCTTATTTGGGTGCAAGGAAAATTTGAAAGTCGTGAATACGCGGATTCTTCAAGATGTTCGGGTAAAATGCACATTATAAAATGCATTGTGCATACCTCCGCAAGTTCCTTTGCACCAAAATAGACTGAAAAAATTCCAGTTTTGCTCAAAATTTTTTGACATATCCCTATAGAATTTTAAAAGAACAGGGTTTCTATCTTTTTAAAAATACTTACTTACTGGGGCTGGCGCTGTGGCGCAGTGGGTCAACGCCCTGGCCTGAAGCGCCGGCATCCCATATGGGTGCTGGTTCTAGTCCTGGCTGCTCCTCTTCTGATCCAGCTCTCTACTGTGGCTTGGGAAAGCAGCAGCAGAAGGCCCAAGTCCTTGGGCCCCTGCACCCATATGGGAGACCCGGAAGAAGCTCCTGACTCCTAGCTTAGGATCGGCGCAGCTCTGGCTGTTGCAGCCATCTGGGGAGTGAACCAGCGGATGGAAGACCTCTCTCTCTGTCTCTACCTCTCTCTGTAACTCTGTCTTTCAAATAAATAAAATAAATGTTTTAAAAAATATTTATTTATTTATTATTTATTTGGAAGACAGAGCGAGGATGAGAGTGACACATCTTCCGTCTGCTGGTTCACTCCCCAAATAAGGACAACAGCCAGGGCTGCACCAGACCTAAGCCAGGAGCCATCAACTCATTAAATGGTCCTCCAAATCTCAACTGCTTCTGTTTGCTGCCAGAATCTCACGGAAGCAGCAGGGCGGGGCCGGGGTCCCCAGCAGGCCTTTGGCGTCTGTAAGGAATGCATGGGCTCCCCTAGACCACGGAGCCTCTCTGTCACTGCTGGCCGTGACGATGCTGCCCCGGTGCACAGGACCCCAGCCCAGACAGCTTGCTTTCCCCTGGAGGGCCCCTCGCCCACAGCTCGCTGAGTCCCCACATTGCTAATGCACAGTGGACATGGGTGCTGCTTCTCTGGGTGAGTCCTGGCCCCAAGGAGAACTCAGCACCCTTTTTAGCCCTATGTTAAGCTTAGATTTGAGTTAAATGTCATCAAATCATACAGCACACATGGCCACGGGAGAGTATAGGAAAACTTAGCCAGTTTCCCTTGTCGAGACAAGTTATCTTTTTGTTTTTATCTATTTGCTTTCATTCTCTTTGAGAAACAGAGAGAGAGACATCAGAGGGGGATTTTCGGTTTACTGGTGGACTCACCAGATGCCTGCCAAGAGCCAGGACTGAGCCAGGCTGAAGGCGGGAGCCCGGAACTCTATCAGGGTCTCCCATGCGGGCGGTGGGGACCCAACCACTTGAGCTGGATTGGAAGTGGGGTATCTGGGCTTTGAAACCAGCACTCTGATACGGGTTGCTGGCATCTTAAATTACTGCACCAAAGCCCACCCTAGAGACAAATTGTTTTAACTTCTGTTTTTAGTCTTTGGGTGATAATCTACACTGTTCTAGATAGCACACTTATACTCCTAATTGTTTTAAATTTTGAATTAATTAATGTATTTGAAAGGCAGAGAGACTGAGACAGAGATCTTCCATCTGCTGGTGCACTCCCTCAAAAAAGCCTGCATAGGCTAGGCCAGCCAAAGCCAGGAATCTGGAATTCTAACCGGATCTTCCACGTGGGTGCAGGGACCCAAGTACTTGAGCCAACACGTGCTGTGTGCACCAGCAGGAAGCTGGAATCGGAGGTTGAGCTGGAACCACGATATGGGAGGTGGGCCCCTCAAGCTACATCTTAGTGCTGTGCTGAATGCTCACCCGGAGCGTGTGTTTTGTGAAGGGCCTGAGAGGAGGTCAGAGCTCCATGGATTTTTACAGACATCTATGCCCATCTGGCCAGCCCTAGGGTAAGGTTTATTACAAGGTCAGGTGTTCCAGGAACACTCAGCCCTGCCCACAGCATTTGGAATCCCCTTCTTCTCACATTTCCCATGAAGAAGTATCAACGATTTATAACTTTTAAAAATTGCCTTCATTTTGTAGCACGAAGCTACCTAGACAACCAACTTAATAAAGAGAAAAGGTTTAATTGGCTCACAGCATTGGAGGGTCAAGTTCAAGGTCAGGCAGCCCCATGGTTTGGGTGGTGGAGGGCAGCGGCAGAGCGTGGGTGGAAGGAGGGTCTCTTGGGGGGCTGGGGAGTAGGGAGAGAGTGGCTGGGCTCATAGCAGGCTTTTGTAACCTCCCCTCGTGAGAGCTGTTTTTGGAAGGCACACCCCATGACCCAGGAACCTCTCACCAGGCCCACCTCCTGAACACTGTAATTAGATTAAGGTTCCACCTCCCCTTGGTGCCATTAACTCAGGACTTGGGGATTATCCCTTTATTTTCTTTTCATTTATTTGAGAGGTAGAGTTACAGACAGTGAGAGGGAAAGAGAGAGAAAGGTCTTCCTTCTACTGGTTCACTCCCCAAATGGCCACAGCAACTGGAGCTGGGCTGATCCCAAGCCAGTAGCCAGGAGCCAGGAGCTTCTTCCTGGTCTCCCATGCAGGTGCTGGGGCCCAAGGACTTGGGCCATCTTCCACTGCTTTCCCAGGCCTTAGCAAAGAGCTGGATGGGGAGAGAAGCAGCAAGGACTAGAACCGGCAGCACCCATATGGGATGCCAGTGCTACAGGCAGAGAATTAACCTACTGTGCCGCAGCACTGGCCCCTTGACTGGGTTTAAATGCATGAATTTTGGGAGCCAACTCAAGGGCAAACCATAGCAACATCTCAAGGACCAGCCTTTGGCAGTCCCATTTCTCTTAAGCCTAGAAGGCGGCAGAGGGCTTTCCAGGTGAGTGACGTAGACACGAGTGCAAGCTTGAGAAGTGCAGGTGGAAATCGCTCAGCTCTGTCTCCTTCCAAAGGGCTCTCAGGATCTCCCCCACCCCATGTTTGCTGCTGCTTCTTATTTCTTTGGTAGCCTTTTATTTTCATGATTTTTGGAAGTCCCCAGGTTTTTGCCAACCTAGCAACAAAAGGTGCAGATGATCTGGATCAAAAGGGTGGGTACTTGGTGCAGCAGTTAAGATGCCACTTGAGGCTGGCGCCGCAGCTCACTTGGTTAATCCTCTGCCTGTGGCGCCGGCACCCCAGGTTCTAGTCCCGGTTGGGGTGCCGGTTCTGTCCTGGTTGCTCCTCTTCCAGTCCAGCCTTCTGCTGTGGCCCGGGCGGGCAGTGGAGGATGGCCCAAGTGCTTGGGCCCTGCACCCACATGGGAGACCAGGAGGAAGCACCTGGCTCCTGGCTTTGAATCGGCACAGCGTGCTTGCTGTAGTGGCCATTTGGGGGGTGAACCAATGGAAGGAAGACCTTTCTCTCTGTCTCTCTCTCTCTCACTGTCTAACTCTGCCTGTAACAAAAAAAAAAAAAAAAATGCCCCTTGAGACACCTGCATCCCACATCAGAGTGTTCGGGTTCAAGTCCCAGCTCCACTTCCAATTCCAGCTTCCTGCTAATGCCCACCCTGGGGGACAAAAGATGATGGCTGGAGTACTTGGGTTCCTGCCACCCACGTGGGAGACCTGGATTGAATACTGGACTCCTAGCTTCAGCCTGGCTTCGACGTGGCCTTGCCCTGGTTGTTGTGGACATCTGGGGAGTGAACCAGTGTCTGGAAAGACCTCTGTCTCATCCTCTTTTCCTTTTTCATCTAATTTTTAAAATGATAACTAAATATTCTTAAAGAAATAAGGATCTGGATCACAAAGTGAGTGTAGAGAAAAGCAGCCCAGAAAGGCTTCAGATCCTGACCCACACCGTTTCTGGCCAGTGCAGTGTGTGAAATTCGCTAGGAATTTACTGCCACAGCTGTGGGCAGGGGAGACCCTAGTCCTATAGGTGGTTTTCCATACCAGTCCCGAGCGGCAGTCTCACTTCCGAGACTGGCACCAAGAGTTTCTCTGTCATGCAAGATCGAGCAAGGGCTGAAGAATGGGACCCAAAGTTAGTCCCATCTGCCCCAGCACCGCTGCTCGGTGGGAAGTGGGACAGCCCCAAAGCAGGGGTAAGCTCTTTTATCAGCAAGCGACAAGGCCTAAGGGAGGGCAGCTTCAGGAGAGGTGCTTCAGTGGCTCAAACCGTTCACTGGTAGCAGCGATTAAATGCCTATGGGCCATAAGTACGTTGACTTAGCCAATGTTTCTAAGGGTTCTCTACAAAAACCAATAGGATGTTTTCATATGGAGGGAGGGAGATTTATTTTAAGGAACTCATTCACGTGACTGTGACAGTGGCTGTTGGTTTGAAGGCTACAGAGCTGGCTGGAAGGCTGGAAAGGTAGGCAGGAAGTGAGGGTGCAGTCTTGAGTCTGGAATGCACACAGTAGGTCGGCAAGCTGGAAACTCAGACAAAGGACCTGTGTTGCAGACTTTAGGCAGAATTCCTTCTTCTTTGGGGAAACCTCAGTCTTTGCTCTCAATCCGTTAACTGATTGCACAGAGCTCACTCATGCTGTAGAAGGTGGTCTGTTGTCCTTAAACCCTACTGGTTGTAGATGTCAATCACACATTAAAAATACGTTCAGAGCTGGTTCTAGTGCCTGCTACTTCTCTTCCCATCCAGCTTCCTGCTAATGTGCCTGAGAGGCAGCAGCAGGTGAAGGCTGAAGCACTTGGGGCCCTGCAACCCACCTGGGACAGCCAGATGGAGTTCTGGGCTCCTGGCTTCTGACTGGCCCAGTCTTGGTTGTTGTGGTGTTTGTGGAGTGAACCAACATACTGGAAGATGGATCTCTCTCTCTCTCTCTCTCTCTCTCTCAGTTATGTGTGTGTGTGTGAGAGAGAGCTCAAGTCCAATGCTGTGGCGTAGCAGGTAAAGCCACCGCCTGCAATGCCAGCATCCCATATGGGTGCCGATTCGTCCCGGCTGCTCCACTTCTGATCCAGCTCTCTGCTGTAGCCTGGGAAAGCAGTAGAAGATGGCCCAGGTCCTTGGGCCCCTGCACCCATGTGGGGGACCTGGAGGAAGCTCCTGCCTCCTGACTTTAGATTGGCCCAGTTCTGGCCATTGCACATTGCAGCCATTTTAGGAGTGAACCAGCAGATGGAAGACCTCTCTCTCTCTCTCTCTCTTCCTCTGCTTCTCTGTAACTGTGCCTTTCAAATAAATAAATAAATCTTTAAAAAAGAGGGCGAGGGAGAGACTTGGTCTGGGAGGCAGTGGCAATGTCTCAAGTAGTTGGTTCCCTGCCACCTACATGGGCGAGCTGAATTAAATTCCTGGTTCCTGGCTTCAGTCTGGCCCAGCCCTGGCTATTGAAGACATGTGAGGAACGAACCAGTGAAAGGAAGTATTCTCTCTCTCTCTCTCTCTCTCTCTTACCCTCTTTCAAATGAATTTTTTGGAAAATCTCCTTGATTTAGTTTCTCAGGCCAACATTTTGCAAAAAGAAATAGCCACCTTTAGACGTGATATTCCAACAGAGCCCAACTTAATCTTTACCATCTCTTGGGAAACCCACAGGCACCACATGGAGTTATTGGTGGATTTTAATGCTCCTGTGAGTTTTCTATGGAATTGTTCATGGACTGAGCTATCCATAAGCCCGGCCTAGATTTCCCCGTCTGGTACTTAGGAAGAAATTGTACCAGAAACATGAGCCCACTTCAAAAAGTTCACAGAAATGCATATTGTAGAAAAAAAAAAACCAAAGCCCATGTGTGATTTTCACATTTTTTTTGTACCAAGACAAATTTATTTTTTAATTTTACTTTTCAAGAACTTTTGGAAGCAATCTTGTACTAAGTGAAAAACTGAGGTTAGTAAGAATGGCTTCTTATTGGAGCAAAGCATTAGGTGAAAAAGATGTGTGTCCAGGTCCGACGTATTTATTTATATTCAGGATAAAAAGAGTCTGGACCACTTTTGAATGAGTTGTGTGTGTGAGCTCCTGCTACATGGGAAAGAAAACAAGAATCACTGTATAAACAGATGGTATTGCTGTTTTATCCTAAATCAATCACCTGAGGAGGTCACTGGATCCTGCTTATTAATTATTGAAAATAGGGTTATCAGTAGTCTATTCTCCTTTGAAGTTACAATTTTTGGTAGTTGTTTCCAATGATTAGCTGATGCCTGCCTAAGAAGTTGTCCTATTTTATGCCATCTGTGAAAGAAATTCTGTGGACATCAATTGGGTGTCCTGTTATTCAGTTCAGTTCAGTTCAGTTCAATTCAATTCAATTCGATTCGATTCGATTCAATTCAATTCAATTCAATTCAGTTGAGTTCAATTCAATTCAATTCAATTCGGACACTACTCAGCACAGACCCCACTGGTTAAGAGCCCAGTCCCACAAGACGGCTCTCACTTCAGTTGCAAGTCATGAGTCCAGGGTCACCCTTATGTCTAATGGCTGAAATTTGGGGGTTCCCACAACTCCTGTCTGTTTTGATCATTCACTTAATGAGCTCATGGAACTGAGGAAAACGCCCTCCTTACACTCACTGGCATGCTACAAAGCCTACAGATGAGCAGCCTGGTGAGTAGGTGTGCAGGGCAAGGTGCAGAGGACCCAGCACTCTCCTGGGAGGGGGCTGTGCCACCTCCCGCAGGGGACAGGTTCACCCAGCTGGAAGCTGCCCCAGTCCCACAGTGGAAGGGCTGTCACAGGCCTGTCTCCGGCCACCCACCCGTCTTCCGTGAGTGGATGAGTGGGGTGGAAATTCCAACCCTCTAATCCCCGGGTCTCTAGACCAGTCCCCTCCTAGGCGATCAAGGGGCCTCAGCTAAGTCACTAATTAACATAAACTCTGCTCTCATGGAAAGGGATTTATTATGAATAACAGAAGACACTACAGCCACTCGGGGAATTCCAAGACCTGTAGCAGCTCTGGACTGGAAACCAGCGACAAAGACCACATTTTTTTACTACACAAGTGTATGTTAAAAAATTCATGGAAAAGTGGATTGAAAGATATGTTTATTTTAATATAAAATAAACTTTGAATCCATGCATAGATTTTCCATAATATGCATTTTTTATGAACATTTGGAAGATCGTATATATGCATGGGTTTCAAACTATTTTGCACTAAAATCAACTTATCTTTTAATTCTATTTTCCAGAAATGTTTCAAAGAACCCTTGTACCACAGATTCCGAGTTTTCCCAGAAACTGCACGGGCACTAACGTTGCTCAGGTCCGGGTGTCTCAGCACTGCTGCTGCAACTGTTTGTGGAGTGGATGTCCGGATACACCTGCCAGACATCTGCTTTTCCCAGGAGGGAGCTATTATGAATGTGCTACGGGGAGAAGGACTTTGGAGCCTTGGTGGTATGTCGCCTTACACATCAACACAGAAATGGTGCTTGCTTGCTTGCTTTTCTCTCTCTTTAATTCTCTTCCTTCCTTCTCCTTTTATTCAGGATACAAAACCACATTTTTTAGGTAATATTCATTTAAACCATGCTCTCATCATTTTTGACTTATTATTTATCATGGATCTATATCGATAAGGCAAAGCACTAACTTAGCACGCCAGAGATCAAATATTCCTAATGTGATCCAATTTGTACACTGAGTACTGTGCAAGAGATAACGTCAGACAAAACCCGGCTTTCAGGTAATGTTCATTTGAACTCTGGGGTCACGGGTCTCTTCTCTAAGCACAGGCATCACAGCTGCTGACCCACACGCACGCGGTGTTTATACACCCACGTTAAACCGCTCAACTAAATACCGAGAGAGGCTCTCCAAAGACAATGGATTTCACTGGGAATGAACGGCACAGTGGTAGCACGCGTGCCGTAGTAAACTGTGTGTGTTTTCAGAGAGGCACTGGGGGACAGTGAGAACTGCATACATCGATAAGCAACGATTCTTGGATGCAAGGATCAGCAACAAGAGCGGCATCAGTCCAGCGGTGGTCAGGCAGTGGCTGAGCAGACGCCCCTATGGAAGTTCTGTGTGAGGTTGCAAGGGCCTCTCTGCAAGGCTGTGGTGCTGGCCGAATCTCTTGTTATCAGACACACCTGTGTGGCAGCCCCCACCTCCACAACCTAACAGCTTTGTTTCTTTATTTTGGTTAGGGTTGGATACAAGTGACTACATTTTGATCTGAGAGCTTTCTCTCTCTCTCTCTCTCTCTCTCTCTCTCTCTCTCTCTCTCTCTCTCTCAGATTTATTTTTATTTGAGAGGGAGAGACAGAGATAGAGAAAGAGTTTCCATCTGATGTTTCACTCCCAAAGTGGTCCCAATGGTGGAAACTGGGTCCAAAGCCAGGAGCTTCTCCTGGGTCTCCCAAGTGGATGCAGAAGCCCAAATACTTGGGTCATCCTCTGCCACTCTCCCAGCACATTAGCAGAGAGCTAGATCAGAAGTGGAGCAGCTGGGACTTGAACCGGTGCTCATATGGGATGCTGGGCTGGCACTGCAGACAGCGGCTTTATCTGCTACACCATACCGCCGTCCCTGATTCTGAGAACTTTCACAAGCCTAATTTCAGAACAAATGTCCACAGATCTATTCAACTGGGATAGGGAGTAACTATAATTGAGAGTAAAGAATGAAGTTCAAGCTCATTGTGAGCTAATATCTAGAAAGTGGGGCCAGCATTGTGGCACAGTGGTTTAAGCCACCACCTGTGATGCCAGCATCCTTATGAGCTTTGTTCGAGTCCTGGCTGCTCCACTTCTGAGCCAGCTCCCTGCTAATGCGCCTGAGAAACTAGTGGAAGATGGCTGAAGTGCTTGGATCTCTGCCAGCTACATGGAAGACTGAGATGGAGTTCCAGGCTCTTGTCTCTAGCCTGACCCAGCTCAGATCATTGGGTTCACCTGGGTAGCGAACCAGCACATGGAAGATCACTCTCTCTGTCTGACTCTCCCTCTCCCTCTATCATTCTGCCTTTTGAATAAATGAAATAAATCTTATAAAATATCTATCAAGTGTTCAGTTGTAGGAAAAAATATTCGAGCAGGATTGCTTGAACTAGAACATGTACTGTTTTGCAAGAAATACTATATGAGGCATTCTAAAATCTAAAATCTATCTCTGGATCAAACAAATGCAGGCAAAAGACCTGGCCACAGAACCATCCCATACCAGGCGGATTTTGCTCAGAATTGAAGAGAATTTTTTTTAAAAAAGATTTATTTATTTATTTGAAAGTCAGAGTTACACAGAAAGAGGAGAGGGAGAGAGAGAGGTCTTCCATCAATGGTTCACTTCCCAGTTGGCCACAACGGCCGGAGCTGCGCTGATCTGAAGCCAGGAGCTTCCTCCAGGTCTCCCACGCAGGTGCAGGTGCCCAAGGACTTGGGCCATCTTCTACTGCTTTCCCAGGCCATAGCAGAGAACTAGATCGGAAGAGGAGCAGCCGGGACTAGAACTGGCACCCATACAGGATGCCGGCACTTCAGGCTAGGGCTTTAACCTGCTGTGCCACAGTGCTGGCCTGAATAGCATTATTTTTTAAATAGCCATGAGTTGCATAACTTCTTATTTTATGGATTTATTTATTTATTTGAAGGACAGAACAAGAGAGATCTTCCATCTGCTGGTTCACTCCCCAAATGGTGACAACAGTCAGGGCTGAAGCCAGGAGCACAGAGCTCCACCAGGTTTCTCACACAGTGGCAGGGACCCAAGAACTTGAACCGTCATCTGCTGCTTCCCAAGCACATTAGCAGGGAGCTGGATTTGAAACACAACAATCAGAACTAGAACCAGTACTCCAATATGAGATGATGGCAACTGCTGTGCAACCATGCCAGGCCCCAGAACATTCTTCTTGACCCTGACCTGGGCATGGGATGTCTGTGCTTTTCAAATGCTGCCCCTCCCCCTCGCCCCCTCAGCTGTATGCATTTGTTTGGGGAAGCTGTTCACTTATCAAAGATTCGGGAGGTCCTACCAGGTCCCAGGCACCGAGATGGGCTCTGAAGAGTGGGAAGGTTAAGGAGACATTCACAGCCGCCAGCACAGGGCCACCTTCCCAGGGACATCCTCGCTCTGCACGCCCAACACTAGCCGTTAGATCTGTGCTGCTGCCTGTTGAAAGCGCGACTCTTTTTTTTTTTTTTTTAAGATTTTCTTTATTTATTTGAGAAGTAGAGTTACAGACAGTGAGAGGGAGAGACAGAGAGAGAGAGGTCTTCCATCCGCTGGTTCACTCCCCAATGGCCGCAACGGCCAGAGCTGCGCCGATTCAAAGCCAGGAGCCAGGAGCCAGGTGCCTCTTCCCAGTCTCCCATGTGGGTCTTCTACTGTTCTCCCAGGCCATAGCAGAGAGCCAGATTGGAAGAGAAGCAGCCGAGACTAGAACCGACGTCCATATGGGATGCCGGTGCTGCAGGCGGAGGATTAACCTAGTGCGCCACAGCGCCGGCCCCTGAGAGTGTGACTTTCTCTCCACATCGACTTTCTGAATTTGTGTTTTTGAAGAAACATGTGCATTTGCCTTAAGCTGGCAAAATGGTTGACATAAAACCTTTCATTGTCCCTTAAACATGGAAATACAGCCATCCTGTCATCCAGCAATCCACTGCTGGAAGGCAATGAAGTCTGTCTGTCAAGGAGCCATCCGCAGTCCCATGCGCATTGGTCCAGTGCTCACCATTGCCAAGAGACAGAAATAACTGTCCAATAACTGATGAGTAAAGGAACTGGCACACTGTCACACTGCTCAGCCAAAGGAAGGGTGAACTCTTGTCTTTTCAACAGCGTGGCTAGGACTGGAGGCCACAGTCCTGAGTGAAATAAACCAGGCCCAGAAAGATAAGGATCACACAACACCACCCCTGCTGAGAGTCTGCAAAGTTGGTATCACGGAAGTTGGGAGTAGAACATTGTATCAGAGGGAGGGGCGGGAATGGGAGAGCTGCGTCAATGGGTTTGAAGTTTCAATTACATGGGAGGAACAAGTTCTGGTGTTGTATTGCATAGTAGGGTGACTATAGCCAGCAGTAATATATATTCAAAATAGCCAGCAGAGGATTTTTGATGTTCTCAGCACACACACACACAAATGAATGAATGTTTAAGTTTGTGGATATGCCAATTATTCTAATTTGATCACTACACAGTGTATACATGTATCAACAGGTCACAGAGTATCTTATAAATATGTATGATTATGTGCCGATCAAAGTCATGCACCTCTAAGTTGTGTCTAAAATGTCAGTTCCCAGAGAGCAAGTCTGGGCCTGCCTTACCTTCTTCAGTATCCCTGGGTCATGCATAATAGCTGCCTTGGAGTAAATACCCAGTAAGAGGTTGTTAAATGAGCTCGTTTCTCCCTTCATTGCATTCCAGAAATGCTGGTTCACATGGTCATTCCTTTTCACTCCATCCCCATTGGCTGTAGACTCAGATGCTGGGAACAGCAGGGCACCTCCCCCTGAGCCCCCATCTCCAACCATCATTGCACACGCCTTGGGCTTGGGAATACCTTGAACTGCCTCTGACCGGAAGATATTTCTTGCCCACTAATTTTCTTTTTTTTTAAAAGCATTTATTTATTTATTTGAGAGGCAGAGGCAGAGAGTCAGAGAGAAAGGTCTTCTATCCATTGGTTCACTCCCCAGATGGCTGCAACAGCTGCATCTGCACAGATCCAAATCCAGGAGCCAGGAGCTTCTTTCAGGTCTCCCACACAGGTTAGGGGCCCAAGGACTTGGGCCATCTTCCACTGCTTTCCCAGGCCATAGCAGAGAGCTGGATCAGAGGTAGAGCAGCTGGGACATGAACCGGCGCCCATATGGAATGCTGGCGCTGCAGACCGGGGCTTCAACCCGCTGCGCCACAGCGCTACCCACCCCCCACCACTAATTTCATAGCCCGGGTTGTCTGAGAGGACATCTGATCCAGATGTTCCATTCAACTCATCTCCACGCGGCGCCGTAACAGTTTTCGAAGGCCAGGAAGTTCCTTTTCACAAACCAGGCGGCTGCCTTTCGCCAGCTGTACATGGGCGCGGGCCCCCGTTTGCATTTGGGTCCAAATTTAGCCTGAGCAGGGAGTGAGGGAGTGTGAAGGTTGACACGTCTGCTTTCCCTTCTCCCTGCTGAGGCCAGCATGGGATTTTATAGACTTTGGAATGTAGATTTACTAATGACTCACATGGATGTCACAATATGATGGTTTAATCCACCAAAAAGACAATGAAACAAGACCCTTCCTTGTCTCTGTGAGCTTTTCTGCCTATTTAGAAACAAAGTAGGAGACCAGAGAAGATCAGGGAAGAGTTGTAGAAGATAATAAAATGCACGCACACAAATACGCACCATCCCCACATTGCACATCACCGACAGCACCAGGCAATCTAAACGTGCTAGTGCCCAGGCACGGAGCCAAGGGCTCCCCTCCCCTCCCCCCTGCCGCTCTATCCACGTCCGCCTCTCTCTGACACAAGGGTATTCCTTGGCGAAGACAGATGGCCCCTCATTCCAGTGAATTAACTGAACCCTGCAAAACTAACTCCAAGTGATCTGCAAGGATATTTTGTGGCTCAGCAAATGTGTGTACAAGGCGGGGCTCAGAAACAAGTGGGGAAGTTTATCTCAGCGCAGTGGGCTGCTCCGGCCTCCGCTCACAGAGCACTCGCCTCTTTGTCCTTGGCAGGTGCCAACTGATCTGTTTAAAAGGCTGTTCCAAGCCGGGGACTACTGAGAAGCAAGGGTAGCACGTGCGTCTCATTTATTCACCGGTGCTTGGCGAATAGAGGTTATTCGCGAAATGTCTTACAACTCAATGCGTGAGTACCTCCATGTTAATCAGAAAAGAGAGGAGGAAACACGGACAGAAAAAGAAAACCTCTTACTTCTTGAAAAACTTTATGAGCGGAACTAGAGAATTTCAAATCGCCCAAGCAAGTAGCAACAGCACATAGATTTCTGCAAGCCTACATATTGTTCTTTGATCGTATTTTCTGGTTCCATTTTTATGGATGGTCCAGGCCTGAAAGTGGACACTGGTCAGCCTTCTGACGATGCCATGGCCACAGCCTCTCTGTGCCAGGGAACTCCACGCCTTCAATCATATTGGAAACCACCCCCTCCCGAACACCTTCTGCCGTCCAGCAGTCGTGACCTTGCTTAGGTCCGAAATCAATGACACCTGTTTATCAAGGGGGGAGAGACCAGCATGTTCAAAACAATTATATTCTTTCACGTGTGGCTGGATCTTCAAGTCGGCCCAAGCCGACCCTCGTTTGCTGGAATGCAGGAGCGTGGGGCTCCATCTGAAATGCAGGGGAGGGTGACGTCATTCTTGCCGGTGCAGGACTGGAGAGATTATGGGATTTGGAGTGGATTTGGAAAAAGTGGCTGCTGGCGGCCGCTTCACCTGGGCAGAAACGCCTCACTCGCTACAGCAACTGCCCTCTTGACTAGCTCTGTGACAGGTGATTTTTTTTTGCTTGTTTTTTTTTTTTTCCATCCCAAGTTTCAAGGGATTTAACCATGAATCTTATATTTTTCCCCCCACGTTTGCTCCCATCTGCTTGATGTGACTTCAGATCATGAGCAATCTGCAGCACAGGGGATATTAAGTGAGTGGTGCACTTGGCAATGTAAGAGCTGCAATGGAGAAGCCATTAAGACAGCGAGGCGCGGGCTGCGGTAACCGGGGGGAGCACTTCAACTCTCTGAGGGCGGTGCAGCTGTGTTTGGCTTATTTACTCCTGGGTGATTCAAGCCACCAAGGCTACCATTCAGGTATGGCTGGGGAGTGTCTGCTGTGTGCAGAGCATCCCGTTAGATGTTGTGTGTGACTGTGTTTCTTGCCATCACACAGGCGCTTTCAACCCAGCAAGATCTCTGCAAGAACGCAGAGGTTGTGTGCCGTGTCAGATGAGCCACACTGCCTTTCCCCAGAGTTTCCTACTCTGGTTCTGAGACAGGGATGGTCACGTGAGGAATCTCCATGTTGGGCTCCAAAGGTCAAGTGCAGGTGCCAGGCACTGGGGCACCACACTCTGCCACTGCCCTGCTGGCACCTGGCACCATGGCGACGGCAGTTCCTCCAGTCCTGCACCACTGGTTGGTGCTGTTCATGGCAAAGGGCATGAACTTCGGCAGGTACAGCCAGGATCAAGGCTGCAGTGGTTGAGAGACAAAGGCAGGTTCCAGTGGTCCCCATGGGTCCAGTCGTCCAGGCGGCTCCTGTTCGCTCTTGTCTTTGTCTGTGTTCGCCTTTCTTTCCCTACTGCTGCCCAACACGAGCTGCAGAGACCACAGCCTACCACAGCTTCCTCCTCTCACTCCCACTGTTGCAAACGGGCTAACCCCTGAAGTTAGGGCTCATTCGGCAACCCTCAGAGGGTCTCTCCTCCAAGCCAACCCTACCACACACACACACACACACACACACACAGAGGGAGGGGGACTTCAAAATGTTCTTGGAAAAGTGGAATTAAAAGATAAGTTTAATTGGATGAAAAGATTTGGAAATCTATCCGTGGTTTTTTCAAAATACATGTTTTCTCCAAACTTCTTGAAGATCTTTGTGTGCATAAATTTCAAAGTTTTTTTTTGAAATTTAAGTTATACAAGTTTCATATATTTCATATATACAGATTGGGAACTTAGTAGCACTTCCCCACCCCAGACTCCAACCCTTCCTCCCCCTCCCCTTTCATTTCCACTCTTAATTTTTACAAATATCTATTTTCAATATACTTAATGATTGTATAGTTAAGCATACTCTAAGTAAAAGAGTTCAACAAATAATATTAAGAGAAAAAGAAAAAAAACACTCAAAGTTTTTACACAGAAATGAAATTATTTGTGAATTCCACTTTCCACAAACTTTTAAAAGGACTTACTGATTTACTCAAAAGACAGAGTGACAGAGAGGAAGAGACAGATGCTGTAGATAGATGATAGAATGATAGACAAGTGATATATGGTGGGTGGGTGGATGGATGGATGGATAGATAGATAGATAGATAGATAGATAATAGACATCTTCCATTTACCTGCCAAAAGCACTTCCCAAGTGTCCACACAGCCAGGACTGGGCCAGGTCAAAACTAGGAGCCCAGAACTGCATCTGAGTCTCCCTTGTGGGTGGCAGGGACCCAAGTGCTTGAACCATCATCTGCTGCCCCCAGGCACACTGGTAGGAAGGTGGACTGGAAGCGAGGAATAGCTCCGAGTTGGAGCAGACATTCCAATACCAGATGCAGGTGCACAAAGTGGTATCTCAGATCATCAGACCACAATGCCTGCCCTGTTTTCCATAAGCTTTCTGAAGTACCTTTATGGTCTCTTGCCAGCATGATCTCTTGGGACCCTACACATTTGTTCTGGTGATGCTGACCAACACATTATGAGGCTTGGGATCTTACTTTAAAAGCCTTGAACTCAGCTGTAAAATGAGAGCCGATCGGTACTTTTCATTTTGTTTGTGAGCATCTCCAAGGCTCTCATCGTAAGTACAGAACCCCAAAGCCTCAGCTCAGATCCACTGAAACAGAATCTTCAGGAGTGGGGTAGGCAGATCTGTCTTTGACAGCAGACCCAGGCCATTCTTATCAGGTAAAGTTGGAGCAAGGATGACAGGTATGGTGGTGTGGCTGGTGCCCAAGAGGACAAGAGGAAGCCAGAATCTGTCAGGTGCTTTACTAACCAGGCTGTGTGTGCTGGGGTCCAGGAGATATCTTTGGAAAATGCTGAGTTATATGCTCACCATGATTCCTTCTCTGTCTGATGTTCTAGAATTCGACACTGTAGTCTCCATACATTCTAAGTATGAGATCCCCTTTGCTATGCCCTAAAATTAGGCCCAACCCTATTCTTATCTTTCTGGTGATTACTCTGGTTTGCTGTCTTAGATTGGCTCATACAGCAAAACACCATATCCCAGGTGACTTAGACAGTAGGCATTTGCTTCTCATAGCTCTGGAGCTTGGGTGGCCCAAGGTCAGGATGACAGCAAGGTCAGGTCCCTGGTGAGGGCCCTCTTCCTAGCCTGCATGCAGCCATCATTCTCCTGTGACCTCACAAGGAGGGGAGGAACAGGAGAAGTCTCTCCGTGCTATCTCTTCCAGTAAGGGCACGAATTCCACCATACTTTCCACCTTGTTACATCCCAATGGCCCCCGTCTCCAGATACCACCACGCTGGGGGCTGGGACTTCAACATTTGAATTTGAAGGATACACAGTTCAGTCTACAGCAGTGGTAACTGAACTTTTAGTAGTCTTAACTACCAAAGGTATACCAAAAGGACACTATGAAATCAATAGAGCTCTAAAATGATTGTTTATCTTATTAATCATTGCTACTAAAATATAAATATATGCATGAAAGCTTATTTGAGCTCTGGGAAGTGCCTTGTCCATGTGCGGATTTATATCCTCCAGCGCTCCATGGCCTTGGCGTATTTGAAGATTTTCTGCTTTGGAGTTACCTCTAGCACTAACTGGGGGAAACCATCTTACGACGTGAGGATCATTCCCCATGTTTGATAGAAATGGCAGTGTCCAGGCTGGTGCCTCCTTGCTTCCCAGACTTTGCTGTTCGCCTGCTCTTCAGACAAATAGCATCCATGCAAGGCGGAAGACAGCACAGCATAGCAGAGGCTAGAGCTGCCCCCAAGGCAGAGCCAGGCAGAGTTTAGAGAACACAGCTCGCCCAGAAGGGATGCAAGGGACCTTAGAGTCAGCTAGCACTGAGTTCGAATTCTGGCTGTTTCACTAACTACCTATGTGTCCTTGGGCAAGCAGCTTCCTCCCAACTTCTTTGTCTGCAAAATGACATTAACAATGCCGACTTTAATTTTCTTTTTTCTTTTTAAAATATTTATTTATTTGGGCTGATGCTGCAGCTCAGTAGGCTAATCCTCCACCTGCGGCACTGGCATACCAGGTTCTAGTCCCAGTCAGGGCGCCGGATTCTGTCCCGGTTGCCCCTCTTCCAGGCCAGCTCTCTGCTGTGGCCAGGGAGTGCAGTGGAGGATGGCCCAGGTCCTTGGGCCCTGCACCCACATGGGAGACCAGGAAAAGCACCTGGCTCCAGGCTTTGGATCAGCATAGTGCGCCGGCCGCAGAGCGCCAGCTGCAGCGGCCATTGGAGGGTGAACCAATGGTAAAGGAAGACCTTTCTCTCTGTCTCTCTCTCTCACTGTCCACTCTGCCTGTCAAAAAAAAATTTATTTATTTGAAACTCAGAGTTATATAGAGAGAGGGAGAGAGAGGGAGAAGTCTTCTGTCTGCTGATCACTCCCCAAATAACCACAATGGCCAGGACTGGGCCAGGCCTAAGGCAGGAACCAGGAGCTTCTTCCAGATCTCGCATATGGGTGCAGAGACCCAAGCACTTGGGCCATTTTCTGCTGCTCCCAGGCACATTAGCTGGGAGCTGGATCAGAAATGGAGCAGCCGGGTCTTGAACCAGTGCCCATATGGGATCCTGGCATTGCAGGCAGTGGCTTTACTTGGTACGCCACAACACCAGTCCCCACAGGGCTGACTTTTCTAAGTGAGGAGTCAATGCAGAAATAAAATAATATTATGAAAAAGATGCAGCACAGCCCTTAGCAAACATGAGGCAGCCAATAAAATGATGGCTCTTACAGGATTCATAATTATTATTTTAAGAGAGATTTATGTCCACCACTTTCAACCCCAAACACTTTATCTTCTGCAAGAATTCAAGAGTCAGGCAAAATTGTGAAGTCCAGGGATGAGACCAGAGTCTGTTGGGAGGGAGAAAGAGCCCTCCCCCCATTGCTCAATATCCTCCTTGGAGCCATCACCTCATTAAACGGTCCTCCAAATCTCAACTGCTTCTGTTTGCTGCCAGAATCTCACGGAAGGAACAGGGCGGGGCCGGGGTCCCCAGCAGGCCTTTGGCGTCTGTAAGGAATGCATGGGCTCCCCTAGACCACGGAGCCTCTCTGTCACTGCTGGCCATGACGATGCTGCCCTGTGCACAGGACCCCAGCCCAGACGGCTTGCTTTCCCCTGGAGGGCCCCTCGCCCACAGCTCGCTGAGTCCCCACGTTGCCGATGCACAGTGGACATGGGTGCTGCTTCTCTGGGTGAGTCCTGGCCCCAAGGAGAACTCAGCGCCCTTTTTAGCCCTATGTTAAGCTTAGATTTGAGTTAAATGTCATCAAATCATACAGCACACATGGCCACGGGAGAGTATAGGAAGACTTAGCCAGTTTCCCTTGTAGAGACAAGTTATCTTTTTGTTTTTATCTATTTGCTTTCATTCTCTTTGAGAACCAGAGAGAGAGACAGTCAGAGGGGGATTTTCCGTTTGCTGGTGGACTCACCAGATGCCTGCCAAGAGCCAGGGCTGAGCCAGGCTGAAGGCGGGAGCCCTGAACTCTATCAGGGTCTCTCCTATGGGTGCTAGGGACCCAACCACTTGATCCCCCACCCACTGCCTCCCAGGATGTGCACTAGCAGGAAGCTGGATTGGAAGTGGAGCCGGAAGTCAAACCCAGGCACTGTGGGATGCAGGTTTCTCAAGTGACATCTTTTTTTTTTTTTAAGATTTATTTACTTACTTAAAGGCAGAGTTGCAGAAAGAGGCAGAGAGAGAGAGAGAGAGTCTTCTATCCGTTGGTTCACTCCCCAGATGTCTGCAATGGCTGGAGCTTCTTCCAGGTCTCCCACAGGGGTGCAGGGGCCCAAGGACTTGGGCCATCCTCCACTGCTTTCCCAGGCCATAGCAGAGAGCTGGATCAGAAGTAGAGCATCCAGGACTCAAACCAGCACCCATATGGGATGCCAGCACTGCATGTGGCGGCTTTACCCACTACGACACAACACTGACACTGTCAAGCGACATCTTAACCACTGTGCGAAATGCCTACCCTTCCTATTTCATAATTTACCCACTTAAAATAATATCCACTGGTCCTCCAATGTAAATGATGCAAATGGTCTCATTCCCTCCCTTCTCTCCTTCTCCCAATATTTCATAATGTCTATATTCTTCTTATTCTATTAGTTATCTTTGAAGCTTTAAACTTTATGCAGGTTATTTACATACATTTTTCTTATTTTAACTACTTCATTTTATATGTTAAATACATTATTATAAAATCTGAGAATATATAATAATGTAACACCTGTGCTACTTAAATATTTCATATCTATGCATTTGTATACATCAAAATAGATAGTACTGTTTTCTGATTTTTGAAAGCATGTATAAGGGGCTGGCTTTGTGGCACAGTGGGTTAAGCTGCTACCTGTGATTCTGGCCATGCCACGTCAGAACTCCAGTTTAAGTCCTGGTTACTCTGCTTCCAATCCAGCTCCCTGCTATCACATTTAGAAAAGCAGCAAAGGGGCTGGCGCTGTGGTGTAGTGGGTGAAGCCGCCACCTGCAGTGTTGGCATCCCATATGGGCGCCAGTTCGAGTCCCGGCTGTTCCACTTCCTATCTAGCTCTCTGCTATGTCCTGGGAAAGCAGTAGAAGATGGCCCAAGTCCTTTGGCCCCTGCACCGGTGTGGGAGATCTGGGGGAATGTGAAGGAGAAGGAGGAGGAGGAGGAGGAGGAGGAGAATAAAAGAAAAGCAGCAGAAGATGACTTAAGCGCTTGGGCTCCTGCCGGCCATGTGGGGAACCTTGATGGAGATCCAGGCTCCAGGCTTTGGCTTGGACCCACCCTGGCTATTGTGGCCATTTCAGGGAGTGAATTAGCAAGTGAAAGATCTCTCTCTCTCTCCTTCCCTCTCTCCCTTTCTTTCTGTCACTCTGCCTTTCCAATAAATAAGCAAATCTTAAAAAAAAAATGAAGAAATTTTGTCCCTGGTGTGGCAGTGTTGAAGTGGCAGGACTTTTTTTTTTAATTAAAGATTTATTTTATTTATTTGAAATACAGAGTTACAGAGCAAGGTAGAGACAGAGAGAGAGAGAGAGAGAGAGGTCTTCCATCCGTTGGTTCGCTCCCCATATGACCGTAATGGCTGGAGCTGTACCGATCTGAAGCCAGCAGCCAGGAGCTTCTTCCAGGTCTCCCACATGGGTGCAGAGGTCCAAGGACTTGGGCCATCTTCTACTGCTATCCCAGGCCATAGCAAAGAGCTGGATCAGAAGAGGAGCAGCCGGGACTAGAACCAGTGCCCATATGGGACGTGGCGCTTCAGGCCAGGGCGTTAACCCGCTACGCCACAGCACTGGCCCTGAGGTGGCAGGACTTTTGAGAGGTATGGCCTAGTAGACGTTCACAGGAGCCCAACCTCAGACGGAATGAAAGTAGCTCTCATGAGGCTCCTGGGTTACTCTTTGGAGACCTGGGCCCAGCCGCACTCGGCTCTCTCACTTCCTGTTGGGTGACGTGACTACTTCCTCCCATGCTCACTCCTGCCCTTGCTATCCACCACACGTGTCGCAGCTGAGAGGCCTCACCAGCCATGAGCTGATGCCAGCCTCACGCCCTTGAACCGCCAACGCTTGGAGCCAAATAAGCCCCTTTTCTTCACAGTCTGCCTCAGACAGTTCCTTAGAGCGCTGGAAACTGGGTGACGCAGTCACTATGAAGTACTTCCTTGGGGGCTGAGATTAATCCCTTTGGGCCACTACAAACAAGGCTGCAGTGAGCCCCCCGTGTTCATGTGCGAGACCCCTTCCCGGATTACTGGGACATAGCGGGTGGGCACCTTCTGTTGGTCTAGAGCTGTATTGCTAAACTGCTCTCTGCAAATGTGCTCCGGTTCACACTCTCATGCACTTCTGTTCACTTTGAACAGTAGTCCTTGGCTCCCTACTTTAGGAAAAAATGAGATAAGCCCTATGGATTTGGAGGTGAGTTGTCCCCAAAGGTGTTAGGTGCTAGACGCTTGGTCCCCAGTGTGGTGGTGCTTAGGTGCTGGAGCCTTGAAGATGTGAGGCCTTGTGCAAGGTGATTAGGTCATGGAGAGTCGAATTTCCTCCAGAACCATTCAAAGATCGTTCGGTGATTGGGCAAGCCTGGGTTGGAACAGACTTTCCTTCTCTGTGGGTCCATGATGATCAACCCAGCACCACCTCACGTAGAATGTTCATAGCATCAAGGATTGATGCGGCCTCTCTTCTAACACTCAGCATTTGCTTTAATTCATGCTCTGTTTAATTGAGCGAAGTACTTTTATAGCTCCCTCTAGCCCATGGAACTTCCTGCTGCCTTTTGTTCTTTTTCTACTCTTCTCCATTAAATTCTCAAATTTCTCCTAAACTCTCTGTCATACCATATTTTCTATGGAGCCGACCTTTTCCCCAAAAGACTTGCACTTTAGAATCTTCTCTGTTCCTGCACCAGTATGAACTTGCTTTCTAGGCCTGCTATACCCCTCTCATCCTGGAACTCTTTGTTTCTGCTATAGTTCTAACAGGATTCGTCTCCTTAGTTCAGGCAGTCATTCAAATCCCAGAGTTATGGATTGATGGCAGAGGCATGATCCAATTATGGTGTCTGAAAGTGGGGTCTTTGAGAAGTGATTGGATTGGACTCGGGTGTTGGGAGGGAGCTCAGGATTGAATCACGGTGGTTTTATAAGAAGAGAGAATGCTCCCTGTCTCTCTCTGCTTCCTGG
This sequence comes from Oryctolagus cuniculus, assembly GCF_051225735.1. Lineage (NCBI taxonomy): Eukaryota > Metazoa > Chordata > Mammalia > Lagomorpha > Leporidae > Oryctolagus > Oryctolagus cuniculus. The sequence continues at coordinate 13,734,151 of NC_142886.1, forward strand.
ATCACTGTTGGGATTGTTCCTCCACACACACTTCACCATTGCCAGCTTCATCAGACACTACACCAGTGGGCTGGCCAATCCTGGCTCGTGAGCTTCCAAAACCATGAGCTGAATAGAACTTTCTTAAAAGTAAGTAGCTTCCTTCATGTATCTCAACTGTAGTAAGGAAAAGCTGATCAGCGCAGGGTGTCGCTGCTCTCCTGGGTCATCGTCATTAGTTACAGATGGTAGCTTGCTGGAGCACATCCTTGAGTAACTTCCCACAGAAGGTGACGTGCAGAGCAGACTCTCTGAGTCTTCAACCTGATAGCGTTGGCTGGGCACTAGATTCTGGCAAGTTGTGAAGCTGTGAGGATCTCCAGTGTCCAAATGAATAGTATGTATGTGAAGACTTTTAATTTTGTCCCAAACGGCCAGTTCAAAATTTCGGGAGCAGAGGTTGGCAGGTTTCCTTGCCCTTGGTATGAGTCAGTTGCCTGTGCTTCCTGACTGGAGGGGAGGGGAGGCTCATGGACGCCAGGGCAGGGGCAGCTGTGTAGCATGTATCACCATTCTTCACCTTGACTCTCTGCCATCTCTCGTGATCCCGAGCAGAGCCTGCAGCCTGGCTCCAATCACCTCTGCAGTGCTCCAGCGAGAACACGCGCGACCTCCCCTTTCTCTGCCTGTTGCATTCAATGGTCTTCTCCCACTTGGTTTCCACAGTGCAAAATCTGCTAATCGTTTCCTGTCCCTGCCATACTTCCAGGTCTTTCCTGTTGTAGTTTTATACTTTTTAGTCCTTCCGCTTGTTATCTCCGTGGTCTGGGGAAGTTATTCAACATCTCTGCACCTCCATCTCCTCGCAGACGAGCGTGGTGTAACACCTTTTTCAAGTTGTGATGGGGATTCATGGAACAGCGTGCTAGGGCAGCCCTCAGTGCGTGGCCAGCTCTGTCACAGAAATGAGTCATCATTATTCCCTGGTGGGCTCTCGGGAGTGTTGGAAGACAGGATTCCAGGCTGCCGTCTTTTAGACAGCTGCCAATGGGCTCCGATCTCAGATGGAAGAAACCCACGGGACAAGACTTCCTGAGGTAGTTCTGGAACCTGATTTGCATCCTCATTCCTGGGAACGCCACGCAAGTGCAGATTCTGATCCACAGGCATGAAGGAACTCCACACTCTGCCTTTCTGACAAGCCCGGCGGGGTGACGTGCTCCGTGAGTAGTGTAGGTGTGTGCACCAGATGACAGTATAAAACATATCCTCACTGTTGGTCACTATAAAAATGAACACCACTTAGAGACCCATCTTCCAGCCTGGCTGAGCTGTCTCTACCCAGTCCCCCCCACCCCCCCCACCCCCCCACCCCCGCCCAGTGCCAAGCTTGGGCAGTCAGGGTTTGAGTTGATCCAGGAAGCAAGAGGATTCCTAATCATCCCCCAGCGAAAGTGCCTTCCAAATCCCGACAAATCCTCAGCCCAGTTCTGCAAGGCCCCCCGCTGCGCCGGAAGTGGTACCTGGCATACTCTGCAGCTGCTACTCCCAGCACAGAGGGGCCTCTGTCTTGGGCCTCACCGGCAGCCCACCGAGGTGGGGGGTGGGGGGTGCCGACAGCTCCCACCCCCTTCCCGAGGGTATCTGGTTTCACTCTTTAGCTGCTGGTTTCGGATTTCTCTTCCTTGGAAGACAGGGACAGCTGGGAATGCAGATCTCATCCTGTCTGGGTTTTCCCCTGACAAGTGGCGGGAGTGACAGGATGTGAGGTGCTTGAAGACACTCGTGATACTATTATCACCCAGAGCAAGTCAGTAACCCGAGCGACAGGTGCAGGGGCCGGGTTTCACCTCGCGGGTAAGTGGGAGCAGCCCGCAGGGCAGGCGTGGTAATCACGGATTTAAAAAAATAAGTTGGGGAAGGGATGAACAGGTGGAGCCCAGTGAGGCTTTGGGGCGATGAAAGTGTTCTGTAGGACAGGAATGATGGACACAGGCCACCGCACATTTGTCCAAACCCACAGTGTCCCCAAGGCAGCAGGGACCCCTGGTGCGTAAAAAGGATCAATACTGGCTCCTCCGCGGCAGCTGACCAGTCACCCCCATGCAAGATGTTCACAGTAAGAGAAATCGCAGAGGCTGTGGGAGAAGAAGTAGATGGGAACTCGATCCACTCGATTTTTCCATAAATCTGAAACTGCTCAGAAATGTAGTTTAGAAAAAAGAGGAGCTAAAAACTAACCCCAGTGAGCTCTTGGGAAAATACTGAACCGCAAGTCAGAGGAGAGCGATCAGTATAACAAGGACTTTTAGAAAAAACTAAACAAATACATGGACGCTCAAAACAAAACAAAGCATGCAAAAGGCCCCCACACAATTACCAGTGTCCTTTATGAAAATGGGTGCTGTGGCGTAGTGGGTAACGCCACTGCCTGCAGTGTCAGCATCTCATATGGGCACCGGTTCCAGACCGGGCTGCTTCACTTCCTATCCAGCTCTCTGCTATGGCCTGGGAAAGCAGTAGAAGATGGCCCAAGTCCTTGGGTCCCTGCACCCACGTGGGAGACCCAGAAGAAGCTCCTGACTCCTGACTTTAGATCAGTACAGCTCCGGCTGTTGCGGCCAATTGGGGAGTGAACCAGCGGATGGAAGACCTCTCTCTCTCTCTCTCTCTCTCTCTCTGACTCTCCTCTCTGTGTGTAACTCTGCCTTTCAAATAAATAAATAAATCTTAAAAAAGAAGTGATGTTTCAAAATGTTTGTGGGAAAATAAAATTGAAAGATAAATTCATTGTGGTGCAAAAACACCCTTTAAAATATTTATTTCTTTGTTTGAAAGGCAGAATCAGAGAGAGAGAGAGAGAGAATCTTCCATCCACTGGTTCACTCCCCACATGTCCGCAATGGCCTAGGACTGGGACAGGCTGAAACCAGGATCCTGGGACTCTATCCAAGTTTCCCACTCGGATGGCAAGGGCCCATCTTCCACTGCTTTCCCAGACACATTAGCAAGGAGCTGGGTTGGAAGTAGAGCAGCTGGGAGTCAAACTGGTGTTCTTGGGATGCCAGGGTCACAGGTGGTGGCTTAACCCACTGAAACACAGCACTGGCCCCAGTTGACCCAAAAAACCCCTTGAAATCCATGTGTAGTTCTTTCATAATATACATTTCCCATGAACTTTTTGGAGACCTCTTGTATGCACAGATTCCAAAAAAGTTTACACCAAAATAAATTTATCATTTAATTCCATTTTCCAGGAACATTTAAGAACTTGATTTATTTAAGAAGCAGCTATAGAGACAGAGATGAGCGAGACAGACAAACAGACACACAAAGAGCTTCCATCTGCTGGTTCTTCCTCAATTGGCTGCAATGGCTAGGGCGGGGCCAGACTGAAGCCAGGAGCCAATCAAACCAGGACTCCCACATGATCGACAGGTACCTAGCCACTGGAACCATCACTACTGCTTCCTGTTGGAGTCAAGAGCTGGTGTGTGTCATAATAATTTTGTTAACCACTAAATCTTCCCCTTATGTTTTCCCCCTCCTCTGCCATTCCTCACCCAGGAAAGTGCCACTTGTCCTTGAAGTGACCTGTAACCTTGCTGACTATTTTCTGTGCATGTATGTGTGCAGGGGAGGGAATGCTTTTCAGACACCTCCCAACAGTGTGTGCCCCTCTCGGTGGGCTGTCTTCTTTTCCTGCACCCCTGCACCACGAAGGCCCAACCAAGAGGCTCTCTGAGCCCAAGAATCAGAGTGGCAAGACCCAGCCTGGAAGAGAAAGCTGAACCTACTACACCGTCTCACCCTGGAGCATTTGTGCAAGAGCAAAGAGAGTCAAAAGTTCACACAGGAGAGTCCTGGTGTTCTCCCCTCTTTGGGCTGCCCCTGGGTTGGGTGGGAGTGTAGACACGAGATCGATTCGAGGAGCCCCAGGCCCTGGAGGCTGCTTGTCTGCCTTTGGAAAATGCCTCATTTCACTTAGACCACATCTGTGTGTCTGTGATGGAAACCCACCTGTCCACTTTCTCAGATGGCTGCTATAGGCACAGCTCTTCCTATAAACAGTAGCAGGTGCATGGGGACTTATTCATAAATGGGAGGGTCCCAGGAGTAGAATGCTCATCCCGTAATTCCACCCCAGATCCCCTGTTCATAGGTATGCAGTTCTCACCTCTTTCCAGTTCCCTGTCAGTCAGGGGTCATCCACAAAATTCAAAGACCATATGTGCACTGTCTTCTGGTTTATTAATTTTAATTAGAATCTATGGAATGCATGGGTGCTGGTGTGTGGTACAGTGGGTTAATGCCCTGGCTTGAAGTGCCAGCATCCCATATGGGAGCTGGTTCGAGACCCGGCTGCTCCACTTCCAATCCAGCTCTCTGCTATGGCCTGGGAAAGCAGTAGAGGATGGCTCAAGTCTTTGGGCCCCTGCACCTGCGTGGGAGACCTGGAAGGAGTTGTTGAGTGAACCGGTGGATGGAAGACCTCTCTCTCTGCCTCCCCTGCTCTCTCTCTGTATGTAGCTCTGACTTTCAAATAAATAAATAAATAAATCTTTAAAAAAAAGACTCTGATGTCCCACATTGGAGCACCTGGGTTTGATTCATGACTCTGCTTCCTGATTCTGGATTCCTGCTAATGTGGAACCTTGGAAGCAGTGGTGATGGCTCAAGTAATGGGGTTTCCTGCCATCCCCGTGACAGACTCGGAATTAAGTTCCTGGCTCCTGCTTCGGCCTGGTCATTGTGGGTATTTGAGGAGTGAACCAGTAAATGGGGGCTCTGTTTCTCTGCCTCTCTCTGTCTCTCCGCCTCTCAAACAAAGGGGGAAAATCTAAAAGAATGATACTTTCAAAAACCAAAAGAGCATTTGCAATCATGATTGTGTGTAAACGTCATTCATTGCTGATTGGATCATATAGCTTAGCCGGAAGCAATGCGGCCTAGAGAGAAATCACATGGCTCAGGAAGCTCTCTGCCTTTTATGAGCTGTGTGATTTGGGATAGTTAATCAATCTCTCTGTGCCTCCATTTTTCATTGGAAAAAATGTGGGCTAATAATACCTACCCCCACAGCATTCTTTGAGGAGTAAGTAAGATAACCAGTCTAAAAGACCTAGCACAGTGTCTGTCACTTAGTGAGAATTTCAATACAAGTGCGACGTTATTATTAGGTACTGTGGATGCATCGATCAGGAAGGTGTTGCCTGTTATTAAGTCTGTGTCATGCTAAGGAAATTACTCCCAGACCAAGTCAGATGTTTGCCTCTCTTGATTCTGTTTCAGTTCAGAATCATCCTGCAGATTAATTTGCTTCGATTTAGTCCACGACATGCATTTCCTGATGTTTCTATTTTCCTATTGAGTGAAGAAACTTAGAAAAGGCACAGTGTGCACTAAATGGCCAATTTTCCGAAGAAAAAAGGGATTGTGTAGTTGCTGACACAGAGCAAGAGCTGGAGTCCTTGGTTCCTGACCTGGCTTCTTTTCATTCCTTAGATAAATGAAAGCTTCCCTAGCCGATCCTTATAACTCCGCAACACAGACGCACATGCACACACATGCACGTGTACACACACACACACACACACACACACACTCATTTAGATGTCAGCTTGTGGGGCTGGAGCTGTGACATAGTAGTTTAAGTTTCCTCCTGCAGTGCCGGCATCCTATGTGGTCACTGGTTCAAGTCCCAGTTGCTCCACTTCCGATCCAGCTCTCTACTTATGGCCTGGGAAAGCAATGGAAGCCGGCCCAAGTGCTTGGTTCCCTGCACTCACGTGGGAGACCCAGATGGAGCTCCTGGCTCCTTGTTTTGGATCAGCCCAACTCTGGTCCTTCTGGCCATTTGGAGAGTGAACCAGCAGATGGAAGACCTCTCTGTCTCTTCCTCTCTCTGTCTATAACTCTGCCTCTCAAATAAATAAATAAAATCTGTTTGTTTAAGATTTAATATTTATTTGAGAGGTAGAGCTACAGAGAGAAAGGTCTTCCATCCATTGGTTCACTCCCCAAATGGCCTCAATGGCTGGAGCTCAGCCAATCCAAAGCCAGGAGCCAGGAGCTTCTTCTGGGTCTCCCATGTGGGTGCAGGAACCCAAGGACTTGGGCCATCCTCCACTGCTTTCCCAGATCATAGCAGAGAGCTGGATCGGAAGTGGAGCAGCCAGGACTCGAACTGGCACCCATATGGGATGCCAACACTGCAGGTGGCAACTTAGCCTACTATGCCACAGGGCCAGCATAAATAAAATCTTAAAAAAAAGTCAGTCTGTAAGGTTCCTGTTTCTTGTAACCCCCAGGGTCCCACCCTGACATTTTGCTATGGTTGGAGCTCCTCTGGTAGACGTCATCATCATCGTCTTCTTTTTAAATTAATTTATTTGTTTGAAAGTACAAATTACAGAGAGAGAGAGAGAGATCTTCCATCAGAGGTTTCACTCCCCAATATGGCCACAAGGGCTGGGGCTAGGCCAGGCCAAAGCCAGGAATCAGAAACTTCATCCCAGTCTCCAATTTGGGTGGCCATCCTCCGCTGCTTTCCCAGGTCAGTAGCAGGAAGCTGGATCAGAAGTGGAGTAGCCAGGACACAAACCCGTGCCCGTGTGGGATGCTGGTGTCACAGGCAGTGGCTCCACCTGCTATGCCACAGTGCCAGCACTTACTCTGGTGGTCTTTTTATCCAGGTTTCCCATTCTGCGTGAATATCTCCTCTCTTACTCTCTCTCCATACAATCCACTTTCCCTTAGAGACTGAAAAGAGAAAAATTTCCCTACCTTGCAGTAGGGCTCACTCTTATCATTTGGCCATTGCTTATCCCCAGGGGCTCATAGTGCACCCATGTGTTGCAGAATATGTGTTTCTGGAAAGTTCCAAATGTACTCAGTAATGTATTTAAAGGCATATGACACAAAATTCAAAATTTAATGCATCAGATCCACAATCACTGTAGGGGAAGAGGTAGGAGAAAAATTAGCTGATCATTCTGTACATCTTGGCAGATACAAAACCAGATTGAGGGAGCTGGGCTCTAATCCAAAAATCCTGAAATGCTGTAGGAATGAACACCCTCAGGGTGAAGCTCAAGATTTTGCTTCACTGAACACCAAAAGGGAGGAGGACATAAAATAATAATAGGGGTAAACTCTCCATAGGGAGCTAGCGCCTGATTTTTCACGACGCTTTCCAACAATGCAAACGGTGTCAGTTCCCCTACATTGAGTGTGGTGTTTTAATAAATCAAATTATCAAAGTCTCATAAATGTTTAAAAAAAAAGTGAAACAAAAACAAGTGAAGCAAGCATAGTTTGCTGCCCTAACATCAAAGAATCCCAAACCATAAATCCATAACATTCACTTTCAAAAGCAGATGATGAAAAATATGGAATGAGTTTCTTGATTTAATTTTAAAGCAACGAAAGTATGTGAAAACAGAAGAGAAATGCTGAAAAGCAGAAACCAGAGCAGAGGGCACTTTGTTTTAGAAGTCTTAGCTCCTCCAGGGAGCAAACGAGCTTAGTTCCTTGATGGCTGGGAAACCAGGGCACAGTTTGCAAGCCCTTTCTTGTATGGAGGCCAATCGTTCAGTCAAGTCAGTAAATCAGATACTCAGGAGGTGCACAGCACATTATTAAATTTATGTGAGAGCTCTGAGCTCATCAAGGAAAATAAAGGAAAGTGCTAAATGTCACAACTGATTTTGCTGGTGCCCAAACCATTCAGTGTTAAATGGACTTCTAGAATCGGACACTCTCCCTCTTTAGCACTGGTCATTTTTTTTTTTTGAGGGAACTTCTTTTCTGCATTGTGTGTAATTGTGGTGGAAAGTAAGCGGTGCCTGGCCCCATCCTTGCAAGCTGAAGGGGGCAGTTCAGCCTCTCCCAATGTGTCCATGGAGTGGGCAGCCAGAGAGTGTGCCAGGGGCGTAAGCTCAGTCAGTGGGACAGTCCCTCCAACCTAAGACTCTCAGGGGAAGCGTGCCAGGATACCAGTGGTAACGAAAGTTTATTTATCCCTACTGATTGGCCTCTTGAGTTCCCCATGCATTCTGCTCATATTTCAAACCCACCTTCCAGCCCTTCATTGTTCTGTCCCCCCAAAATATTTTTGAGACCCTTTAGAGTCCATTTCAGTTACTTATAATCCGGAAGACTGCCTAATGTACTCAGACATTAAAGAATACAGTTTATTGAACATCTACCTATGGTTGATGCTAGGTTTCTGTCCTCAGACTGTGAGGGAGGCTGTTCTGTGAATGAGAATTGCAATGCCATCTAGGAGGCACTGTCCTAGAAATGAACAAAGGTCACAAAGAAGGAAGTCAGTAACTGCACTTAGGAGACACAGGGTAGTATCCACATATGAAGCAAAGCATGAGTGTGGTCTCTCTTTCTCTAAGATCTATTTATTTGAGAGGCAGAGTGACAGAGAGGAAGAAACAGTGACAGAAAGAGAGCGTTCATCTGCTGGTTTACTCACTCCCCACATGGCTGGAGCCAGGAGCCGGGAATGCCATCCAGGTCTCCTGCATGGGTGGCAGAGTCCCAAACACTTGAACCATCATCCGCTGCTTCCCTGGTTACATTAGCAGGGAACTGGATTGGAAGTGGGGCAGTTGGGACTCAAATCAGTACTCAAACCCTCTGTGCCACAACACCAGCCCCATGAGTCTGGTCTTGGGAGTTTGGGAGTTTGCCTTTGCAAAAACAAACAAACAAACAAACAAACACAAAAACCTGGGGCAGGCTTTCCAGCAGAGAGCAGCACACCCAAGGCCTGGAGGAAGAAAAAGTGATGTTTGGGGAGCATCCAGGAATTAGGCTGGGATCGAGCATAAGAACCATGCAATTGGATTAGGATGGCTGATGCAATGAAAATCGTTGCATTGCCTCTAGATGTGTTAGGTCTCAGAAACTGGTTGGGCAAATGTTGGTGATGCTGTGCCAGGCTGGGAGACTGCCTGCCTAGCCCATGCAGGAGGTTAAGAGGGCATGGCACACCATGCCTCCTAAGAAAAGACCCTGGTTGGGGGCTCAGCACACTAAGACCCACACATGACCTGACTGCTGACAGGCGGCAGAAGCCCAGGCACATTTCCCCCACCCCCACTTCCTGTTGAAGGGCCTTGTAATTGTCAACTAGGTAAACAGCTCCCAGGTGTGTCCCAGACCCGTTAGACCACCTGGAAGGCTATGTGACCTTCAAACTGATTGGAGAAGTGTAGAGGTGCCAGTATCAGTTTTATCCTATAGAATTAGTGTTGCTACCCTGAACTAGCTGCTCCCCTTTGTCTGCCCCGTAAAAGCTTGTGCCTGATTGTTAATAAGTGGACAGATTCACCGAAACTGTCTCCAGTGCTTCTTGTTGAAGAACGCCGTCACCCCCTCATCCCGACAGTGTGGGCCTCGCAGGACAATTCCACAAGCAAAGAGGAAATTTGAAGAGTAAAAATAGATACTTCCAACCAGTCATGATTAACTTTTTGTTTGTTTGTTTCAAGAATCAATTCAACAAAAGTGAAATATTTTCAGACCCCATTTTAAAAACAAACCAATCATTTTAAGTCTTATGGGTTTCCAGTTTTGATAATCAGCTCTATTGATCAGAATACTGCCATGGATCTATTAGAAAAGTCTTTTTTTAAAAAAATTATTTATGTATTTATTTGAAATACAGAGTTACAAAGAAAGAGAGGGAGATATCCTCCATCTGCTGGATAACTCTCTAAATGGCCCCAAATTCAGGGCAGGGCCAAGCCCAAGCCTAGAGTATGGAAATCCATAGGGGTCTCCCAGGTGGATGCAGGGGCCCAAGCACTTGGGCCATCTTCTGCTGCTGCCCCAGGTGCATCAGCAGGGAGCTGGATCAGATGTGAATCAGATGAGACTTGAGCAGGTGTTCATATGGGATGCCAACATCACAGCGTCACACGAGCCTATTAGGAAGTTCTTACTGGCTGCTAGAATACGAGGATGAAGGAATATTTGAGGATTTCCTACTACTGGTAGCCAGTTCTCCATAGGTCCCTTGAATTTCTACACTCCTTTTTATTTCTTTAATATTCTTGTTTATATATTCTAATTTTCTTCTAAATTTTTATGTATGTATTTGGTTGTTTGACAGAGAGACAGAACTCCTTTGGTTGAGAGGCAGAGAGACAGAGAGGGAAAGAGAAACAGACAGCTCTCATTCGCTGGTTTACTCTCTAAATGTCTGCAACAGCTGAGGATGAGCTTGGGGGGAAGGTGACAGCCGGGAGCTGGAAACTGGACCCATCACCACCTCCTCCCAGGGTCTGCATTAGCAGGAGTCTGACGTCAGGAACAGGAGTTAGGAATTAGTCCCAGGCATTTCAATACAGGACATGGGTTTCTCAAACACCAGGCCAAATGCCCACTTCACAATCAAAACCACAGAGCACACTTCATTGCAAACTACTTGCTCAAGGCCCTGAGTGTAGTGGACAGCCTTAGATGACAGATATAAAAGGGGACATCAAAGGGCTCATGGAAAATGGAATTAAAAAACAAGTTTATTTTGATAAAAACATTTTTATAATTTATGCACGGGGATCTTCAAAAAGTTAATGGAAAATGCGCATGATGGAAAAATTATGTATGGATTTCAATTATTTTTGCCCTCAAATAAACTTGTGGGGCCAGAGTTGTAGTACAGCAAATTGGACCACTGCCTTGATGCCAGTTCTCATGTGGGAGTCAGTTCAAGTCCTGGCTGCTCCACTTCCAATCCAGCTTCCTGCTAATGTGTCTGGGAAAGCAGCAGAAGATGGTCCAAGTGTTTGGGCTCCTGCTACCCAGGTCTGAGACCCAGATGGGGTTCCAGGCTTTGACCTGGCCCAATCCCAGTCCCAGACATTGCAGCCATTTGGGGGAGTGAGCCAGTGGATGGAAGATGTCTCTCTCTCCCTCTCCCCTACTTTTCTCTCTGTAACTCTGCATTTCAAATTAATTAATTAAACAATTTTTAGAGCTTATCTTAATTCCAGTTTTCAATAAACCTTTTGAAGTCCCTTTGTATTGTGTCCTACAGATCAAGAGGCATAATATTGCACATATGTTGGGTGCTCATTACCAAAATTCGGGTCTATAGGAGATAAGGATAGAGGGGAAAAAATGCAACCCCTCCTCTCACTGCATGTAGGGAGACCTGGCTGCACCCACGAGACTAGAGTGAAGAACGCAGAATCATGCCTAATCAAGCACTACATTAGCCAGCAAAGCATGCCCTTTCTTTAAAAAAAGAAAAAAAAAGATTTATTTTATTTATTTGAAAGAGTTACAGAGAGAGCTAGAGCCAGAGAGAGAGAGGTCTTCCATCCGCTGGTTCACTTCCCAGATGGCTACAATGGCTGGAGCTGCATGGATCCAAAGCCAGGAGCCAGGAACTTCTTCCAAGTCTCCCATGCAGGTGCAGGGGCCCAAGGACTTGGGCCATCTTCCACTGCTTTCCCAGGCCATAGCAGAGAGCTGGATTAGAAGTGGAGCAGCTGGGACTCAAACTGGCACCCATATGGGATGCCGGCACTGTAGGCAGCGGCTTTATCCACTACGCCTCAGCACCGGCCCCCCTCCTGTATCTTCAGTATTACCCTTCTACCTCAGCACAAAAAGACCCTTTCTGTCATTGTCCATAAAATCCACCTCTTATGGACTGAATGACCTATTCCCCACCTCCCCAAATTCCTGTGTTGATGCCCTAACCCCTAAGTGTGGCTGTCTTTGGAGAGGACTTCTGCAGAAGTCATCAAGATTAAATGAGATCATAGGGTAGGCTGCTGATTGATGGCCTTAGTGCCCCATAGGAAGAGATACCGGAGAGCTAATCACCTCCCAAAGGTCCCACCCCTTAACGCCATCACTTTGGGAGTGAGGATGTCAACATCTGGACTTGCAGTGCACATACATATTCAGATGGTGCCAATGGGCTTCAGTACCGCAAGGTTCTTTCCCTCGTGGAGAAGCACTCACGGTACCAATTTATATTAGAGCTAATAGGTTGAGGATGAATGTTTGCAAAATAGTGACAAATGGAATAACTTCTGAGTTTCTGACTTGGGGCAGGTGTTGGGTGCAATAGTTAAGATCGCACTTGAGACACCCATATCTCATATCAGAGGGCCTGAGTTCAAGTTTCAGTTCTGCTCTCAACTCCAGCTCCCTGCTAACTTGACACTGAGAGGCAGCAGGTGATGGCTCAAGTATTTGGGTCTCTGCCACCCACTTGGAGACCTGGTTGAGATCCTGGCTCATGGCTTTGGTTTGGATCAACCCTCATTGTTGTGGGCATTTGGGAGATGAGCTAGAGGATAGAAGAGCTCTCTCTCTCCCCCTCTCTCTCTTTCTCTCTCTCACTCTCTGTGTATGTGTCTGTCTGTCTGTCTGTCTGTCTGTTTCAGTCTCTCTAGCTTTCAAATAAAAATAAATAGAAACATACAATATTAAATTCATGTAAGACAGGACGGACAGAATACAAGAAAGAGAACAAAGGAATACGAAATCGATGAGACAAATAGTAGACAAAATGATAGATTTGAACTCAATAGACAGTCATGGTGAGCCTATCGTTCAGTCCGCTAACTTGGGAAAAGCAGAAGCAACCACTCTGGGGAGGCAGTGTGGTTCTCTTGTAGCCGGCCTGCACAGGGAGGTAGAGGAAGACACATGTGCCTTTAGAGAAAGATGGAGGGGTGTATTATCCAATGAGCTTCCGGGGGGGGGGGGCTCTCTGAGAGCAGAGGCCCCCTGAGTCCTTGCAGTGCCCTCTCTTTCCTGAGCTAACTTCACGCTGCCCCAGCTTTCTGTTGCCAACAAATGGCCCCTGCCTGAGACAGCGACACGGTCACGGTCAATAGCAGCTGAGACCCACGGGGTGTTAGACCCGCCTCTGAGCAGAACGAGCATACTGGTCACGACTCTTCCACCACGAGAAAGTTTTTATGTGCCAGGTTTGCATCACGATGATTTCTCTGGTTGAAAAATGTGTGCATGTGTGTATTCTGAAAAACTGAATTAGCACTCTTTACATTAATCTTAACAAAAGGTAGCGTTGCTTATCATTCACAGAATACGGAAATTTGCAGAACAGCAACGCTTCATGCTAAGGAAACAAAAGAAAAAGCAAAAGCCAGTTGGTTGATTTTTCCCCATGACCATCTGGTTTTGTAATTAATGTCTTGCCAGCGCACTAAAGTATTTTCTATGTAAATCTTTTGAGTTCTTATTGCATTTTCAATTAAAGTCTCTGAATTAAAACTTTGTACCATGAGTCAGCAGTTAGAGCAAACATGTTTTTCCCATTTATCTTCCTTTGGGAAAAGCCAGTCCCAAATGCCGAGTGCCTGCCATCCCTTGGTTCCTTTCATCCATCCAGATGTCCGCAATTACTGCTGGAGGTTACCACAGGGCTCTGCTCTGCCATCTGACACCATCTTTCCCGTGATTGCCGGGGAGGCTTCCCTCGCCTTTCACTGTTCCCTATAAATACTGCCTTTCATATTGAAAAACACAACCTGTGGTCTGCAGATCACAGGGTCTGGGACACCTCACGCTCGAGGGTGGTTCACGCGGGGGCTGCCATTGGAGCTCCACGCTGGGACACAGAGACTCGCCCTTTGGCGTCCCATTTTAGAAGTGGATGCTCTCTTCACTGAGCTGTCTTGCCGGAAGCCAATATTCTAAGAAGGAAGGAGGGTGAAGTGTCCCAGAGATCATGTAGACTGGGGATACTTCCAGAGATGCATCAAAAACAGAATTGAAAGATGTTTATTTTGGTGCAAAAAATTTTTTTGAAATCCACACATTTGCGAGGTCTTCAGAAAATTCATGGAAATGTGTGTTGTGAAAAAAATAGTTCTGTGGATTTCAAGATATTTGGCACCAAAGTAAATTTATTTTTAATTCATTTTCCACAAGTTTTTTGATGTGTCCTACAAAAGTTGTGGGGTCCACACAGACATTAGTTATGAGAGCATCCTTCTACGCGTGGTCCCCAAAGCCTCATTAACACGGGGCTGTCCCAAGACAAATGGCCTGTTGGCGTGGATTTGGAAAGATGCTAAGCTAAGCAGAATTTGTTTGTTTGAAGAATTATTTATTGTATTTGAAAGTTAGAGTTACATAGAGAGAGACGGAGAGGCAGAGAGAGAGAGAAGTCTTACATCCACTGGTTCACTCCCCAGATGGCCTCAATGGCTGGAGCTGTGCCAATCCGAAGCCAGGAGCCAGGAGCTTCTTCCTGGTCTCCCATGCGGGTGCAGGGACCCAGGACTTGGACCATCTTCCACTGCTTTCCCAGGTGCATTAGCAGAGAGCTGGATTGGAAGAGGAGCAGCCGGGACTGGAACCGGCGCCATATGGAATGCCAGCAATGCAGGTGTCAGCTTTACCCGCTAAGCCACAGTGCTGGCCCCTTGCTCAGCAGAAGTTGTTGCTGAAACACCTAAGCCAGCCAGCTCTGCTTCACTTGAATCCTTTGAGGGAGCAGCCTACCAAACGCACCACGTCGACTCTGGCTGCTCTGTGGATGTTCATTAGGCATGCTCTTACGCTACACCAACTTGACAATGACCTTGGCATATAGATCTTCATCAAAAATGTTACTGAAGACTGTATAGCCATTTCTTAAAACCCTATTACAGGCCATTCATTGCTCTAGGAGCACTAACCACCGTATTGCTAATGCTCACAAGGATTCTGCTGGTTGGACCTCTTTATCTCTATTTAATAGATGAGGAAGGGGCCAGTGCTGTGGCGTAGTGGGTAAAGCCACCACCTGTAGTGCCAGCATCCCATATGGGTCCTGGTTTGAGACCAGGCTGCTCCACTTCCGATCCAGCTCTCTGCTATGGCCTGGGAAAGCAGTAGAAGATGGCCCAAGTGCTCAGGCCCCTGCACCCACATGGGAGACCAGGAAGAAGCTCCTGGCTCCTGGCTTCTGATTGGTGCAGCTCCGGCCATTGTGGCCAAGACACCTCTCTCTCTCTCTCTCTCTGCCTTTCCTTCTCTCTCTGTGTAACTCTGACTTTCAAATAAATGAATAAATATTTAAAACAAAAAATAAATGAGGGAACCTAGGCTCCAAGTGATTATCTTGCCCTGAGTCACATGGCTTTTTCTCTTACTGACATAGCTTTTCACAAAGGAAAATTAACCTCGGCTGGGAGTCTTTGTTCAGAATTTGAACACAGACGGGAAAAAATCCTGAAGTGATGAGAGGAAAATAGAAATACCTTCCTTTTAAAAATAAAATTCAGAGTGGGCATTGGCACAGCAGTGAAGATGCAGCTTGGGATGCCTGCATTCCACGTAAGAACGCCTGGGTTAGGGGCCTGGCTTTGCTTCCAGTTCTAGCTTCCTGCTCGTATGCACCCTGGGAGGGGGCAGGGGATGGCTCAACTACCCGAGTCCCTGGCACCCTTTTGGGATTTTCAGATTGAGTTCCCACCACTGGCTTCCATCTAACCCAGCCCAGTGGTGGGCAGTTGGGGAGTGAACCAAGAGATGGGAACTCTCTCTCTCTCTCTCTCTCTCTCTCTCTCTCCCTCTCTCTCTCCTCTCTCAAAACAAACTGCTTGAACTTGCAAAGTTTTAAAAATATTAAATTCAAAAAGTTCATAGAAATGCAATTAAAAGAGTTTATTTAGGGGCCAAACGCTTTAAAATCCATGCATTTTTTTCATAATACATATTTTCCATGAACTTTCTGAGGACTCCTTGTATGCATGGAATTCAAGCTTTTTTGGTACCAAAATAAGCTCATCTTTCAATCCTATTTTCCGCTTTTTGAATTACTCTTGCAATGCAAAGTTGTGTCATCAATCCCTTAAAATCTTCCTATGTCACACATCAGGACGGCACCTAACTCATGGAGCTGCCTATTTGAGATTCCAAGCTAATGGGCCTTCATTTCAGCCACACACCAGAATGTCTCAGGAGACTTGACGTACTCCTCGCGTGCTCTGAGCGTCTATCTCCTTGCCAATGACCCAGGGACGAGCTGAGGGTAAATGAACCAAACCATGAAGATTACAATCTTCTGGAAAACACATGAGCTTATAAACTAAGGGGGAAAGAACTTGGGGAAAAGTGTATTTAGGGATTTGATCAAAACCAAATAACTCAGGAAAAAATATATATAATCTACAATGGTTCAACAAGCTCCCAAAGCCATCAAAACCAATGGCTTCTGAACAATGCAGGCCCAGCTCATCAGAAAGAGTGAGATGAGACTTGAAGCATTCAGACCTATTTGCTTAGCATAGGCTGTTTCCAGAATTTTCTCCACAGAAGCCAAAAATTCTTTTAAGTCAAGGAAACAAGTGAGGCCTGAGGAAAAATGAGTGAGAAAAGATGACTATCTTGGTGTCAAATACAGAAAAAAACCATCGTTGTTGTAATAATAAACTCATTCTCTATTCCCATGTTCTTAGGGAAAATTCCTCAGACTGACAGGAAATCAGATTTTGCCATTTTTTTCTTGACAGTCTTCCAGCAATTTTCTTGGGGCAAAGTTATACTCTCCCAAGCCCTGACCACAGGCCCTAACTCACGTCTTCTAAGTCATCATCGTTTTGTGTTGATTTCGGAGATTGGTTAATCCTGTGACCCTTCTGTCTTTGAAAGTCATTGCATTTGTTTCTGTGGCTTTTGGCTTTTGGGGCTGATTGTTTATAAATTGTGCCGCGCACCCCCCCCCCGCCCCCGCCCAGATTGTAGGTTTATTCATTCACTCAGTGGATAAATAAATAATTTCAGTGCTACAGAAAAAACAAGACCATATAAATAGAGGGTAATTTGGGGTGGGGTGGGTTGCTGCTCACTTTAAATTGTATTTATTTGAAAGGCAGAGAGATGAGAGAGGAGAGAGAGAGAGAGAGAGAGGGCTCTCATCTGGTGCACTCCCCAAATAACTACAATGAAGCCCAGTAGAGGCCCAGGGCCAGGAACTCAATCCAAGTCTCCCGTTGGGACACAGAGGCCCAATTCCTTGAGCCCTCACTGCTGTCTCCCAGGGCCTACATTAGCAGGAAGCTGGAGTTAGGAGCCGGAGCCTGGCATCAAACCCAGGTACTCCGATGTGACACACTGGCATCTTAGCCGCCAGGCCAAACACTCAGCCCCTCCTCACTGTAGAGCAAGTCGTGGGATGGCGTCTCTGAGGCCGTGACATTGGCTGGAAACCAGTCCTTGAGGGAAGGCGACTCGCAGGCCCCCGGGAGCCCAGGGCAGCAGAGTGCTGCGTGCTAGCAGGGAACAGATCAGTCTGGAAGTTGATCGTGGATCTGAGCCCGGGAGAGGCAGGGTCCGGGAGGCAGCCTGGAGTGGGCCAGCACCGGCAGGCCTGGTCTCGAGGCTCGTGGGTTGGATTCCATCCTCAGTGCAAGGTGGAAACCGCGGAAGACGTTCCAGAAAGAGAACGACACAACCTGCGATTTTTATTTGCTTTCTTTTGAATTTTTATTTCTCAGAGACCACGCTGACTGCTGTTTGGGAAATGAATTAGAAGATGGCAAGAGTGGAGACACAGACTGCAGAGGGACTTAAAAAAAAAACTTGTGGAAAAGCAGAATTAAAAGCTTGTTTTGGTGCAAACTAATTTTGAAATCTCTGCAGGGTTGTTTTCATAATATATATTTTCCAAGAACTTTTTGAAGACTCCTCATGTGTAGGAGGCGGAAGTCAATATTCCCATGGGAGAGAAACCACTCCCTTTTTGGGGACCGATCTGAATATTTCTGCTGAAGAGCTGTGAAGACCTTATTGACCTAAGATCCCAGCGCCGGGAGCCTATAAACTAAACGTTTTTAAAGGGCACGCACGGGGCAGGAGAGGGTGGGAACTCTCATACATTCAGAAGGGCAGTATCCTAACTTCTGCTTTCTCTCCCCACTGAGTGCACTCGGTGGTGAGTACGTGCAACACACTGCACCAGTTCAGCGGTATTGGAAGAGTGTTATTAATTCCATTTTGAAGATAAGGAAGGGAAGACTCGAACGGTTGAATGATTTGTCCAAGGTCAGAAAGCTAAGTGATGAAGATGAAGTCCGAACAAGTATCTGGTCTCTCTGAGAGAGAAAAACAAAAGGGGGAGGGAGGGGGCAGGGGGAGGGGTAGGGGGAGAGGGAGGGGGAGAGAGAAGGAGTTAAGTTGCTGCCTGCAATGGGGCATCCTGCATGTACCTGCATGCTGCTCCACTTCCCATCCAGCTGCCTGTGGATGTGCCTGGGAAAGCAGTGGAGGATGGCCCAAGTGCCTGGTCCCCTGCACCTACTTGGGACACCTGGATGAAGCTCCTGGCTCCTGGCTTCGCCTGGCACAGCCCTGACCTTTGCGACCATCTAGGGGGTGAACCAGAGGGATGGAAGATCTCTCTGTATCTCTTCCTTTCATAACTCTGTCTTTTAGAGTTACACAGAGAGGCAGAGAGAAGTCTTCCATGTGCTAGTTCACTCTCCCATTGGCCGCAATGGCCAGAGCTGTGCCAATCCGAATCCAGGAGCTTCTTCCAGGTCTCCCACACGGGTGCAGGGGCCCAAGCACTTGGGTCATCTCCTACTGTTTTCCCAGGCCATAGCAGAGAGCTGGATCAGAAGTGGAGCAGCTGGGACTCGCACCAGCTGCCACATAGGATGCCAGCACTGCAGGCGGTGGGTTTTACCCACTATACCACAGTGCCATCCTGTAAATAAATCTTTAAAAGAAGAAGAGGGGGAGCCAGCGCTGTGGCACAGTGAGTTAAAGCCCTGGCCTGCAGTGCCTGCATCCCATATGGGCGCCGGTTCTAGTCCCGGCTGCCCCTCTTCCAATCCAGCTCTCTGCCATGGCCTGGGAAAGCAGTAGAAGATGACCCAAGTCCTTGGGCCCCTGCACCCACATGGGAGACCCGGAAGAAGCTCCTGGCTCCTGGCTTCAGATCGGTGCAGCTCCGGCCGTTACGGCCATCTGGGGAGTGAACCAGCAGATGGAAGACCTCTCTCTCTGTCTCTACCTCTCTCTGCAACTCTTTCAAATAAATAAATAAATCTTAAAAAAAAAAAAAAAAAGACAAAGAGGGGAGAGAAGAGGGAAAGAAACCAGGGATACTAGATACTCATTTTAAACATTTCTTGCAAACGTCTGCTGCTTATGAATGATCAGCAGAGAAAAGGGGAAAAAAAAAAACTGTAATTACACAGTATGATGGAACTTCCGGAAGGTACTACATGAAAAAGCACGGTCATGATCAGAAACAAAACAGATCAAGCGACCAACGTTCAACCAAAAAGGCAGGAAGAGGGAGGGAAACGTGGCAGGGCGCAGACACCTGTGGCCGCGGGGGAGGCTCTGTGCGCTTGGGGCCGCGTGGAGAGGCCGAAGGTCTCCGGCTCACAATCTGCTCTGGAAACTTCAGTGATAATTTTCCAAAGAAAATGTGGGGTTTCGCCTCGGCGGCGCTCCTCTGTTTCTCCAAGGAGCAGGGGACCCGGTCAGGGCAACCACGCGGGGCGAGGACGCACGCGCGCGCCGCCACTGCCCTGGGGACGGACGCGGCTCCCCGAGTCCCCGCACACGGGCTCGCGCGCACCGAACAGGTCGTCGCCTCTCTCCTCGGCGCGGGTGGCTTTGTCTGGTAGGGTGCACCGCCGTCAGGGGACGGAGTGCCCCAGATGCAGAGGGACCGGGATCTCCGGAGACGCTCGGAGTGGAAGGGCGCCTCCCGGGGCCAAAGCAAAGCAGCAGCGCAGGCTGCCCGGGGGCGGCTGCCGACTGGGTCCCGCGGGAGCCCGGGGGCCTGGCCCTGCCCCCTGCTCGTGCGGGCAGAGCGCGGAGCCTCACCCCGCGCCTGGCCCACAGCGCCTGCCTCCCTGGACCCGGTCTCCCGGGTCTCATGCACGGCGCCCTGGGGCAGACCCACCGGGGAGCGGACATGGTGCATGTAGGAGACGCAGTCGATAGGCCTAGTTCATTCCCAGGGCGCGCTCGTGTGTGAGCGTTTTCCCCAGAAAAGTGGAAGGGACAAGCTATGCTGTTACTCTGTCTCTGCCTTTCAAATAAATTAAATGAAAATTCTGAAGAACCTGTGCTTGGGTTTCAGCTGGGTTTTTGTTGTTGTTTAAGACAATTTTTTAAAGATTTACTTATTTGAATGGCAGAGTTGCAGGGAGAGAGAGAAAATGAAATAGAGAGAGAGAGAGAGAATCTTCCATGGCTGGTGCACTCCCCAAATGGCCACAAGAGCCAGGACTGGACCAGGCAGAAGCCAAGAGCCAGGAGTTTCTTCTGGGTCTCCCAGGCGCCATGCAGAGCCCCAAGGACTTGGGCCACCCTCCCCTGCTTTCCCAGGCGCATTAGCAGGGCACTGGATGGGAAGCCGAGGAGCCGGCACGCACACCACGTCCATATGGAATGCTGGAGCTGCAGACCACAGCTTTAACCCACTGAGGCTGGCCACTCAGTTGTTTTTGTTCTATTTTGTTTAGTTTCTTAATTTGAGAGACAGGGAGGGAGAGACACACCACACCCACTCCCACAGCTCCCATCTGCTGGTTCACTCCCCAAAAGCCTGAAGCAGTGGAGATGGGGCAGGCTCAAGCCAGGAGCCAAGAATTCTATCCAGGTCTCCCACGTGGGTGGCAGGGACCAGCTACCTAAGGCATCAGGTGTACATTAATAGGAAGCAGGATTCCTGAACAGAGCCCAAACTTGGACCCAGGTACATGGGTATTGAGACGTGGGCATCTTAACCAACAGACTAAGCACCCATGCCTTTCAAAAGTTTTTGCGCCAATAAAAACCGATCTTTCAGTTCCATTTTCCCTGAACTTCTTGAGGTAAGCTTGCTTAATGTATGGCATGCTTTATCTTCAACCTCCTTCCAAAATAATGTGACGCTCAAAAGGAGTCAAGTCATCTGTCTCAGGCAGGAGGATGCTGACAGTCAGATTCAGATCTTGGCTCCAAAGCTTCTGCTCTTAATTTGTGTTCAGGAATGGACTTGACAAATTCATTAAAGCACCTACTATGTGCAAGGGAAAGCCAAAGAGCACGGGAGGACAAGGCTCTGGAAAGATAATCATGCCCACTTCCCAGCCCACCATCAGTGTGGAATTTAAAATGGGATTTGTCTCAGTCTGTTGAAATGAAGCAGGTATGCTGATTTCTAGTTTATCTTTTTCAGAAAGTCCTGAATAAGATCACTAGTGATAAATTTCTCTCTCTCTCTCTCTTTGCATACACAGCACATGCACAAGGCTGCTTCAAAAAGTTGCTGGAAACTGGAATTAACAGCTAAGTTTATTTTGGTGCAAAAAACGTTGAAATCCCTGCAGAGTGTCTTCCTTACATCCAGTTCCCAGGAACTTTTTGCAGACCCCTTCACACAGGCCGTGCAGTCTTGCAGATGCTGGTGGAAAGACAGGAGCACTTCCAGGAGTGTGGCGCCCCAGCAAGAGGCAGGCAGACCCCCAGGAGCACACAGCACTCTGCAGGGGTGAAGCCTCTGGCCTCCCTCCAGGTTTTTCCCCCAGGCTCGGAGCTCCCGACATCCCCTGCGTTGTGAGACCCAGGAGCAAATCTGGAGGCCAGAGAGCGGGGCTCGCTAAGCCTGGACTCCCTGGGGTCCTTTGGGTCCATGCTGCCCGCAGGTGCTCCCCAGGTGGTCTCAGCCCCCAGCCGTGACCTACGCAAAGCCCCTGGGAATCCTCAACTGCCACCAATCCTCCTGGCTGCCTGCCCACCCTCTTGAAGTAGTCCAGATTTCACTTATTAAACATATTAATCTGGAGTTAACAATTTGCGCTTGTTTTGCTAAATGGCTGGAAGAGAGAAGGGAAGGAAAAAGAATCTGATCTGATGGGGAGGCTTAACCTTGCTGGACTAAGGTGGCCTCTGTATCCTGCCTTTAAAATAACTGGAGGTGGAGGGACAGTTCCCAGAAGTGGAGAGTCACAACACAAACCCAACAGGAGTTAGAGAAACACAAACAAAACCCATCCCTTTCTTGGCCCCGACCTGCCATGTGACTCTGAGAACACTGCTTACTGCGGTGACAGCATTTTAAACAGCTGCCCGAGGGGTTTTAAATAGATTTGATGTCATTCAATGATTTATAGAGCATGGGTTACCAAAATATTAAAGTTCTGACATGTCGCTTATCCAAGACCACGGCCCCTTGTGTTCCCCACGCTGAACCAAATAACTCTCTGCTGCTGGAGTTCAGAAAACTGTGGCTGCTGTGAACAAAGATGAGCAGCCTTGGACGAAAGAAAAACACTTGCCAGTCCTGGGTAACTCGCTCCACGCGACGCACCAATGTTCAGGAAGTGAGCTAGGCAATTATTCTCTAATTGCATCTCAAATCTAAGCATGCAGGGAAATTGCAGGGGATATACAAAGGAACGAATCTGGTTGATGAAGTGCCCCCAGGCCTCCACTTTATAAAATAAGCCACAATTATGTAAACATCGTACAGCCTTAATCAATAGCCCCCTGGAACACGACAGCCTCAAAGTGCACCCGGGCTTGGAATTGGAGATCACTGCAATCCTTCCATTACGTTCTTTTTCATTTCCTTGGAGCAAAGCTCCTTTTTCTAATGTCTCTGTATCTTCTGGACTCAAAGAGAATGAACCAAAGGCAGGGCTCAGAGAACTCTGACAGTTTTGTGTATGTCAAGAATAATGAGAGATGACAGACTATCACATTTAGACCTGTAACCCGATCATTCGCTTCAGGACTTCCTGCTAAGATTAATTTGGAGACAGGCAAGAGTGGGGAGAAATTGGAGGAGGAGGGAAGATGGGTGGAGGACAGGAAGGGCTAGCGCATGCTCTTCTGGAGACCGAGGGGGAGGGACTGGCAGCCAGGTAGGCGCTTTGCGTTCGGC
This sequence comes from Oryctolagus cuniculus, assembly GCF_051225735.1. Taxonomy (NCBI): domain Eukaryota; kingdom Metazoa; phylum Chordata; class Mammalia; order Lagomorpha; family Leporidae; genus Oryctolagus; species Oryctolagus cuniculus. The sequence continues at coordinate 13,757,021 of NC_142886.1, forward strand.
CGAGGGGCAGGAGGAAATTAAATCTCCTTGTGTGTGGGCTTTTATCGAAAGTCCCTGATAGTCCAAATGCTTGTTTTGTTTTTTTTTTTTTTCGAAAATGAGCATTACAAGGGAACTTCAAATAGTTTGTGAAAATTAATTGAAAGGTAAAAATAAAAGACATGATGCTATTTCTCCACATAAGTGCCATCAGGCTCCAGGCACTTTGGGAGTGATCACACCGGGCAGCTAGTCCACCCTAAAGGACTGAGGCTCCTGGGAATGCATTCGTGCCAGTGCAGTCTTTTTTAAACATCACTAACGGCCAGAAAAAAAAAATGGCTGCACTTTAATATTAGCCGTCAAAAGAAGGAAGACAGTCAGGACTTTTCAAGTCAGTTATCAATTTTAAGCTGATGATCTCTTTGGGGCATTGATCCAATAAGCTTTCCATACAGCGTCAATGATTTCATCATTCGTCCACTCAGATTTCACCATGAATCTGATGTTTGTTCTTGTTTCGGTTTTCAGTAGAATTCATGTTGCTGTGATTGAGGCTCTTTTCCAAACTTACAGCTTATCCAGGCCGGCACTGTGGCGTAGCAGGTAAAGCCGCCGCCTGCAGTGCTGGCATCCCATACGGGCACTGGTTCAAGTCCCGGCTGCTCCACTTCCCATCCAGCTCTCTGCTATGGTCTGGGAAAGCAGTAGAAGATGGCCCAAGTCCCTGGGCCCCTAACCCACATGGGAGACCCGGAAGAAGCTCCTGGCTCCTGACTTCAGATGGGCGCAGCTCTGGCTGCAGCAGCCAATTGGGGAGTGAACCAGAGTATGGAAGACCTCTCTCTCTCTCTCTCTCTCACTCTCTCTCTCTCTGCCTCTCCTTCTCTCTGTGTAATTCTGACTTTCAGATAAATAAATCTTTTTAAAAAACTTACAGCTTATCTTTCTTTACTCATTAAGTCTCAAGTTTTCAGTTCTGTAAATATTTCAGTGAAACTGACACAGGTTGGAAATGATAATCTACAACTTATAAATCCTTTGTCATAATTACAAATGAAAATACAGATTGTTCTATAAATAGGACTCAGGGACAATATAGTACCTTTTACATATCCTATATTGTTGGAAAATACAACATCCTTTCATACATTATACAATACACAAAGTAATGATTTTCTTGACTGTTCAACAATCATTTTTGGTGAAAAGGAGCAAAAAGTGGGGCCATTGCTGTGGCCAAGCGGGTTGAAGCCCTGGCCTGAAGTGCCAGCATCCTATATGGGGCCGGTTCTAGTCCCGGCTGCTCCTCTTCAATCCAGCTCTCTGCTATGGACTGGGTAAGCAGTGGAAGATGCCCAAGTCCTTGGGCCCCTGCACCCACATGGGAGATCCAAAAGAAGCTCCAGGCTCCTGGCTTCGGATCTACACAGCTTCAGCTGTTGTGGCCATCTCGGGAGGGAACCAGCGGATGGAAGATCTCTCCCTGTGTCTCTACCTCTCTCTGTAACTCTTTCAAGTAAATAAAATAAATCTTTAATAAAAAAGAAAATGAGCAAAAAGTTTCAAAGAAAAGATTACATTACATTTCTGACAATATGTTGTCAGTTTCACCTGACTTGGTTACATTCTGAGCCTACTAGAGAAAGGATTTGAAAAACTCATACTATCCAGTCAGGCATTTGGTTTAGTGGTTAAGACACCTACAGGGGCTGGTGCTGTGGCATAGCAGGTAAAGCTTCTACCTGTGGTGCTGGCATCCCATATGAGTGTTGGTTCGAGTCCTGGCTGCTCCACTTCTGATTCAGCTCTCTGCTGTAGCCTGGGAAAGCAGTAGAAGATGGCCTAAGTCTTTGGGCCCCTGCACCCACGTGTCAGACCTGGAAGAAGCTCCTGGCTCCTGATTGGATTATCCCAGCTCCAGCTGTTGTGGTCAATTGGGGAGTGAACCAGTGATGGAATCTCTCTCTCTCTCTCTCTCTCTCTCTCTCTCTCTCTGCCTCTCCTTCTCTCTCTGAGTAACTCTGACTTTCAAATAAATAAATAAATCTTAAAAAAAGACACATACATCAGAGTATCCAGCTCTAAAAATAAGCTTTAAAAATAAGTATTTTTAAAGATATTTGAGCTCACTCCCTTGAAAATTCAACAACATGACATAACTCGGTTATACATATGTATTAAGTAAAGTGCTTGTCTTGGTCCTGTAGACCGTGCCAGTTTCAGAGACGGTTGCGGCAGAGATGTTTATAAGTTCCAACCTAGACATGCAAAAGAAGCAACCAGTGAGGGAGATGGATGCTTAGAATGCATATTTCTAGACACAGCTTTGTGGCCTGCAATGCTGCATCCCATATGGGTGCAGGTTTGAGTCCCTGCTGCTCCACTTCTGATCCAGCTCCCTGCTAATGCACCTGGGGAAGCAGTGGAAGATGGCCCAAGTGGGAGACCTGGAAGAAGCTCCTGGCTCCTGGCTTTGGCTTGGCCCAGCTCTGGCATTGCAGCTATGTGGGGAATGAACCAGCAGATGGAAGGAAGTTATCTCTCTCTCTCTCTCTCTCTTTCTGTCTCGGTCTCTCTGCCTCTCCTCTCTGTAACTCTTTCAAATAAGTAAATAAATCTTAAAAAAAAAAAAAAAAAGTTTGCAAGAGAGTGGGACTGGGTGTGGCAGGAGGCTCCACCCATTTCCGGTTCTCCCAAGGTGTCTGATTTAGCCTCGGGGTGAAGAGCTGCACAGCCACGATGGGGTTAGGGTCTGAGAGATGCTCTCATCACTGTGCCGACACCACAGACCTACCTAAGCTAAGATGCCGACCCAACCTCCTGGGCCCGAGGTCCTGGATTTATGCTGTCATGGACCAAAACATCTTTGGACTGTGTGTGACTGTTCTTTTGTCCCAAAAGCTTTTCATCAACAGTAACAGCCCCAAGCATCTGCCTCCCGGCTAAGCTACTACCCCCGCCCCACAGTTTCACCCTTGCCTCCCTCCATGGCTGTAGCAGAGTCCATGGCAGGCCACTCAGCCACCTGTTGGGCTGAGGTCTCCTTCCTTCCACCTCTGAGAGTACGGTCGAAGGAAGGAAACCTCTACTGAGTGCCTTGGACTACACCTTGGACTACACTCCCGGCAGCAGCCCATCCCCAGCGACAGGCCAATGCAGAGGAGTAGAGACATGGCCCACCCGTCCAGGCGGGCAAGTTGGGAGGCCTCTGCTAGCCCCAAGAGCTTCCTGTGGGATCGGCTGGATCGCCTGGCTCACAGCTGTGGCTGGATCCTGCCCCGCCCCCAGGCCAGGCCTCCCGCACCCCCACCCCTAGTGTGGATGCTGAGGCTTCTGCCCTTAGCTCCTCCATGCAGTCCCATCTCCCAGGGCGCTAACGGGGAATTTGAGTCCCAGCTGCTCCACTTCTGATCCAGCTCTCTGCTGTGGCCTGGGAAAGCAGTAGAAGATGGCCCAAGTGCTTTGGCCCCTGCACCCACATGGGAGACTCAGAGGAAGCTCCTGGCTCCTGGCTTTGGATTGGCACAGCTCCGGCCATTGCAGCCAATTAGGGAGTGAACCAGCAGATGGACGATCTCTCTCGCTCTCGCTCTCACCCACTCTCTCTCTCTCTCTGACTGTCTAAACAAAATGATTCAAATGGCTGCTCACATCCCTACCTTCACAATGCCATTTTAAGAGAAAACTTAACACTGTGTAGCTACAAACAATGCTGTGTTTTTTTCTGGGTTTGGATGCAGTCCTGGGGTTTGTGTCCTAGAAGTTAAGATGTTGGTTTGGCCGGCGCCGTGGCTCAATAGGCTAATCCTCCGCCTTGCGGCGCCGGCACACCAGGTTCTAGTCCCAGTCGGGGCACCGGATTCTGTCCCGGTTGCCCCTCTTCCAGACCAGCTCTCTGCTGTGGCCCGGGAGTGCAGTGGAGGATGGCCCAGGTGCTTGGGCCCTGCACCCCATGGGAGACCAGGAGGAAGCACCTGGCTCCTGCCTTCGGATCAGCGCGGTGTGCTGGCCGCGCCGGCCATTGGAGGGTGAACCAACGGCAAAAGGAAGACCTTTCTGTCTCTCTCTCTCACTGTCCACTCTGCCTGACAAAAAAAAAAAAAAAAAAAGATGTTGGTTAAGACGCCCGCACGTTCGTGTGCTGGTTTGATTCCATAGCAGCTATGGGAGGCAGCAATCGATGGCTCAGGTACTCAACATGGGAGACCCGGATTGAGTTCCCAGCTCCTGGCCGTGGCCTGGGCCCAGCCCCAGCTGTTGCAGGCACTTGGGGGGATGAACCAGTGAATGGGAGCCCTCTCCCTCTGTCTGTCTGTCTCTCTGTGTCTCTGCTTCCCAAACGAATAATTGATTTTTAAAATGCAGAGTCCTGTGCAAAGGCTCTGGGAACTCTATCCTTTTGTTTCGTTCCAGACACACATGCACTCCGCCAACTTCAGGGCTCCTAACATCCTCCCAGAGGCTTCAGCTTATGACCTATCAGCACCTTCAAGATCAGCCTGGGAAGGAAGAAAAATATTATGTGAGAGCTTTTTCTCGCCCAAAGCCCGTCTTAGGGAGCGAGCCATTTTCAGAGGAGAGGCAGGCTTGAGGAAGGGCCAATACACAGTGGGTTTATTCTAACCCTATGTGATGCAATAACAATAATAATATTTTTTTAAAGTGCTGCTTAGGAAAAGGCTGTGGAGAATTGGGAGTCAGCTGGCTTGGGCTTAAGAGCTGGTATGCAACAAAACGGCCAGATACAGTTCTCTGGAGAAAAAGAAATCGAAACAGAAACTCCCTAAGCCTAGGAAGCACGCAAAGGTGCATGGTACCGGGCCAAAAGCAGAAAGAATAGGCCATGAAATTCACAAGCCCAGTGCTATATGCTTCCTCACGCGGCAGTCGGCAATGAACGGCACGGGGCGTGAAGCAGCTCTGTCTGGTAGATTTGGCCTCACTCTGTGTTAGCAGGAAACCACGTTCTGTTGACTCTGGTGACGACTGCTTTCCTGCTGTAGACCGTTCACAACAGAGCAGAGTCTACCAGGCTATTGTCCGATTTTCCTTTTTCCCAGTGCCTCTTGCTTCCGGCAGGGAAAGTCTGCAGCCTTCATTCAACGTGATCAGGCCCCGGGTCAGGTGCAAATCAAGCCTGCAAGGCTGGTTGTAAATGTTGCATTGAGTGGGTTGCTCAGGGAAGAAGTCATTGAAGTGCAAAAAGCACACGTGTACAAACAACGGCAGATGAAAATCCATTTGTTCAGTGGCAAGTGCATGAACTTGATTCATTCGCTGCCACAGAGAGCAAAGAGCTGCGGTGGGCATTTGGCCTGGCAGTTATGTCCTTGGCTGGGGGTGCCTGGGTTCCACGTTAGAGTGCCTGCGTTCCAGTCTCTTCTCCAATCCTCATCCCAGCTTCCTGCTAATGGACACCGTGGGAGACAGCAGTGATGGCTGAAGTAGTTGTGTCCCTGCTCTGGGTATTTTTTTAGTGACAAAAAGTAATATAAATGTTGATTTTAAAGGCAGTTGAGGCTGGTGCCGCGGCTCACTTGGTTAATCCTCCACCTGTGACGCCGGCATTCCATATGGACACCGGGTTCTAGTCCCGTTGCTCCTCTTCCAGTCCAGCTCTCTGCTGAGGCCCAGGAGGGCAGTGGAGGATGGCCCAAGTACTTGGGCCCCTGCACCCGCATGGGAGACCAGGAGGAGGCACCTGGCTCCTGGCTTCGGATCAGCGCAGCGCCAGCCGTGGCAGCCACATGGGGGGTGAACCAACAGAAGGAAGACCTTTCTGTCTCTCTCTCTCACTGTCTATAACTCTACCTGTCAAATAAATAAATAAAAAATTAAAAAGGCAGTGACAGAGATGGGGAGAGATCTTCCATCTGTTGATTCGCTCCCCAGACAGCACCGCAACTTGCCAGGGAGGTCAAAGCCAGGAGCCTGGAACTCCGTCTGGGTCTCCCACTTGGGTGGCAGGGCCCAAGCACTTGAGCCGTGATCTGCTGCTTTTCCAGGTGCATTAGTAGGACGCTGGATGAGAAGTGGAGCAGCCAGGACTGGAACCAGGGCACACCAGTGTGGGATGCGGGATGTAACACAAGGAAGGGTTTAACCTGCTATACCAAAACCCCAGAGTAATACGTTTCAACATGACAAAGAAATACAATTCACATTACTGGTGGGCTTTCGTGGACCTCTAGTGAGACATTTTACAGGGGCATTTTACAGATCTGCTCCTTCTCTTAGCCAGAGACATGCTCAGATCTCCCCTTATATGTTCCATTCCTGTTTCTTTTCTTTATTTTTTTTTGAGACTTTTTATTTTATTTATTTGAGAGGTAGGGTTAAGACAGAGAGAGGGAGAGACAGAGAGAAAGGCTTTCCATCCGTTGGTTCACTCCCTAGCTGGCTGCAACAGCCAGAGTTGAGCTGATCCAAAGCCAGGAGCCAGGAGCTTCTTCTGGGTCTCCCACATGGGTGCAGGGGCCCAAGGATTTGGGCCATGCTTTCTTCTTTCCCAGGCCATAGCAGAGAGCTGGATCGGAAGTGGAACAGCCAGGACTTGAACCAGCACCCATATGGAATTCTGGAACCGCAGGCAGAGGCTTAGCCCACTATGCCACATCACCAGCCCCATCCATTCCTGTTTCAGTCATTAATAATAGCAACCTTGGGCTGGTGTTCGTGCTGTAGCAGGTTAAGCCACCACCTGAGATGCCAGCATCCCATATCAGAGCGCTGGTTCAAATCTCAGCCGTTCCACTTCCCATCCAGTTCCCTGCTAATATAACTGCGAAAGCAACAGAAGATGGTCTAAGTCTTTGGGTTCTTTCACTCACATGGGAGATGTGGATAGAGTTCCAGGCTCCTGGTTTTGGCCTTGCCCAGCGCCCCGCCCCCCATCATTGCAGCCATTTGGGGAGTGAACCAGTAGATGGAAGTTTCTCTCTCTCTCTTTCTCCCCCTCTCACTGTCACTCTATCTTTCAAATAAACAAACTAAATCTTGAAAAAATTAGTAACAACAACATTAACTTACTTCATGGCTAGTAAGGCATTGTAGGCCACACAATATACGTAGGGCTAAATTGTAGGTAATTAATTCAATTGCAGATTGTAGTGGGTTGGACTTAATTCATACTAAGAGATTCTTCTAAACTCTGATCTAAGCAAGCTTGCATTCTCTCTGCCAGAGCTGTAGGGTCAGTATCCTGTTACACACACACACACACACACACTCACACACTCAGGTTTGACAGTTCTGTACCAAACCATGCTCTACTGCTGTCATCACACTCTGATCTGGCCACTCCCTTGAGTGGCTTTGGTAGGTAGCCCGGGGACACTGAGGGTGCCTGGGGCCAGCTGAGCAGAAAGAGCCTACGAAACAGTAGCAGAGACCTCTCCAGCAAGGGAAGTTTCTTGGAAGTGTGGAGGAACAGGAGTGGGAATCTGATCAGAGCCTGCTTCTGGCAACTGGAGAGCGGAGCTTTGAGCCCCAAGCCAGGGCAATGACCTTGCCCAAGGGCAGTGCCGGGACTGTACCTTCGCGGTCTCTGGAGATGAAAAGGAAGCACTGGAGCAGGCTCTGGCTCTTCTTCCATCAGCCTTGCTCACATATTTCCTTCTCCTGCTCCAGCCTTGGTTGGCCTTGACTTTCTTTTTTAAGATATATATATATTTTTTAAGGCAGAGTTACAGATCTCAAGAGAGAGAGGATCTTCCATCTGCTGGCTTACTCCCCAAATGCCCATAATGACCAGGGCTGGGCTGATCCGAAGCCAGGAGCCAGAAACTTCTTCCAGGTCTCCCATGCAGGTGCAGGGGCCCAAGGACTTGGGCCATCTTCTATTGCCTTCCCAGGCCACAGTAGAGAGCTGGATCAGAAGTGGAGCATCTGGGACTTGAACTGGCGCCCATTTGGGATGCCGGCACTGCAGGCGGCAGCTTTACCTGCTATGCCACAGCGCCTCAGTCTTGACTTTCCCATCTCTCCTTCCCTCTTCACCTGCTCTCCTCTCTCGCACTATTGTAATGTTTTACTACTGTCTGCAATAAAGGCTCTGCTCGAGGGTTGCCTGTCCCCGATGGGTTGGCGTGTGGCAGTCACTGAGGTGAGCTGAGAGGACAGGGCCCTGAAGGGTGACCCGGACTGTGGGGGCAAGAGAGAAGCCAGCTGGCTGCAGGGGTCTCAGTGAGTTCGGGCTGGGTTTGGAGACCGTGGGGCAGCAGCGATGGGACAGTGCCACTGCGCTCAGCAGAAGCACCCAGGCAGCCTCTGTCCTCTCTCCCACCCTCCCGGCCCAGCCTCCCTCCGCCAGCATCGCTCAGGTTGCCAGAGCATCCCAGTTCCTCTCGCTGGCTGCTTTGGGTTTCCGTGAGATGCTGGGATCCTGGCTCCCCACCGTGGCCCTGGCCCTCGGTCAGATTCATCACCAGGCTCCTCAGGTGCCCACCCTCCTCCTGGCCGTGTCTGCCTGGTCCTTGGTTCATCCCAGTGCTCCGCGGGAAACCTCAAAGGACCAGATCTCCGCTTCCCGGTCCTTGGTTCTTTGGCTTCTCGGCAGTGCCTCGCTTTGCCCAATCTACTGTCCGTGGGCCACTGACGCTGCTTTGGTAACACAGAGACTGAGAGCCACTCAGCCAAGTCAGCGCCGTCTCTGCACCCTCCCTTTTGGGCAGCGAAGGGTCCATGCTGCCAGCATCCTGGACCTGTACATTTTGAAAGTGCAAGGTACACTATTTTTGGTGCAAAAAATTTTTAATAGCCACACATGAGGGGTCTTCTGCAGACATGATGAAAAATCTATGCATGAATTTCAATTTCTTTTATACCCAAATAAACTTATCTTTGAATTCCATTTTTTATGAGCTTTTTGAAGTTATCCTTGTATTTGTTAGTAGGTCAAAAAAAGTTGAATTTTTTTTAAAGATTTATTCATTTTTTTTGAAAGTTAGAGTTACACACACACACACACAGAGAGAGGTCTTCCATCTGCTGGTTCACTCCCCAATTGGCTGCATCAGCTGGAGCTGCAACCAGGACTCAAACCAGCACCCGTATGGGATGCCTGCACTGCAGGCGGGGGCTTTACCTGCTATACCACAGAGCCAGCCCCTGGGAAGCTGAATTTAAAGAGGTAAAGGTTCAGCACAGTGGTTAAGGTGCTGCCTGGGATGTCTGAGTCCCATACCAGACCGCCGGATTCCAGTCCCGGCTCCTCTGCTCCCAATCCAGCTTCCTGAAAATGCACACCGGGAGAGGCAGCAGGGGAGGGCTTGGTGCTCCGCCGGGCACGGGAGAGACCTGGACTGAGTTTCCAGCTCCCAGCTTCAGTCTGGCTCAGTCCCAGTTGCTGTGAGCATTTGGGGAGTGAAGCAGCACATGGGCGATCTCTCTCTGTCTCTGCCTTTCAGGTGCAGTGAAACACAAAGGGACACCATGTCATTGACTGGTCCTTTGTTTGCTTTCTCTTCCACCGGGTTAAACACGGCCAGGCAAGAACTTTTCCCTTGCTCCCCAGGGTGCCCTGAACAGAGGCTGGAATGGCAAAACAAACGGTTGGAGACGCAAATGCACGAAGGATCCTGCAATGTCGCTCAGATTCTAAACTTATGGGACCGCGACGCGAGGCAGCAGGGCGGAGCCTACCCGAGCTGCCCTGCTCCCTGCGTCACCGGGACCAGGAAGCCGCAAACCCCCAGAGCACACGTCTCCCTGTCCACTTGGAATTGGTTCCACCTCCTTCGAGTCCTTTCTGTTTGGCCTTGTTTTTCTTTCCATTGTTACATGTCTTGAACGCTCTTACTAATAATACAAATAACCCCATTTCCTCTGCTGCTTCCAAACCACCGGTCAGGCCACTTTTCCCTTCAGTTTGCCTCTGGTGAAGAAAAGAAAGAAAGAAAGAATTCCTCCCAGAACTGTGACCCAGAGGTAATGAACATAAATGTCATCCAAGGCCATGGGGAATTTCTTGGCCATGAGTCACATCCCCTGTGCTGAGAACAGGGTTGTCAGGCAAGGCAGAACGTTTCAAAACCAACACCCGCTTCCTCCCCCGGGCCATGCCCATTGGCTGCAGGACTGTCTCCTTGTCCTGTCTGTGTCCGCGCCACATGGCTGAAGGCTGTTCCTCTTCCCAGAGGTGGCTTCTGTGACGCGCCTTGGAGTCTCTGCAGGAAGCGTCCAGCTATGGCTGCACCGCCTCCCCGACAGCTATGGCTGCCGCCACCCAGTGCGCCGCGGCGCTGCGGGACCCATCGCCAGGCGGCGCGGTGGGCTCAGAGCCAGAGTTCCTCGGATGTTCCACTCCAGCTGGAAACAGGATCCGAAAGGCACAGGTTAGGAAGGAGCCATGGCTGCTGAGTTCAAAGACCGCATTCATGAGGTTGAAAAAACATAGTTCAATATTTAGATTGCTCTGTCCCCTTTGTTTTTTCTCTTGCCCCTGCTCTCAGGTTTGTAGAGCAGGTTCCGGTGCATGAATGAAAGGAAAGGAAAGAGGGAGGGAGGGAGGCAGAGAGGAAGGAAGGAGGGAAGTCAGAGTTCACACACACACACACAGGAGATGCACACGCACTGCCATCCAAGTGGAAGGGAATTAAGTCTTCACCCACATGCCACAGGCAGTGACAAGTTGAGTAACTGAGCTAGGTCATGGGAAGGTTCTTGGCAAGTTTTTCAGGTCTCCAGACAGTAGAAGAATGACTGGGGCAGACTGAGAGTCTCGAGTGAGAAGCTGGATGGAGCAGGATGAAGCAGATGGGCTGGGAGCCCTGTTTGGGCACTGGGGTTGGAGAAAGCAACCTGTGCGAAAAGAAAGAATCCTGGCATGCGATTGGGAGCTTGACAAAGGCTGGTGGAATGAATGCATGCATGAATGAATGAGCGTGCGAGGTGTCTCTGCGGGGCTTAGGCAGCTCTGCCTTGGGCCCGGTGTTACACGCAGTTGGGATCCCTTCCTGGTGAGCAGTGCAGTTTTGATTGGAGCTGTAGGGACGGACACCCAGTGCTGGGGGAACCAGGAGACTCAGCTGTACCTGTGCATCTGCTCTCCCGACGAGCAAGCCTGGGACAGCCCCGAATCACAAGGACCGTGACAGAGACAGTGACAGGACAGAGACAGGACAGAGACAGCACAAGATCGAAGTGGGTGCATGCTGAGTGGGACCCCTCCCTCAAAGAAAGAGTTGCAGCTTGCCCTGATTGGGCGTTCTCCACCAGCACCCATAGGACAAAGGATTAATGTATAGGCAGGCGTCGCGGCGCACTTGGCTAATCCTCTGCATGCGGCGCCGGCACACCAGGTTCTAGTCCCGGTCGGGGCGCTGGATTCTGTCCCTGTTGCCCCTCTTCCAGTCCAGCTCTCTGCTGTGGCCCGGGAAGGCAGTGGAGGATGGCCCAAGTGCTTGGGCCCTGCACCCGCATGGGAGACCAGGAGGAGGCGCCTGGCTCCTGGCTTCAGATCAGCACAGCACCGGCCGTGGCCGCCGTTTGGGGGATGAACCAATGGAAGGAAGACCTTTCTCTCTGTCTCTCTCTCTCTCACTAACTCTGCCTGTCAAAAAAAAAAAAAAAAAAAAAGAAGAAGAACAATATATAGGTTTTCGGTTAAAACTCATTTCCCATGAACTTTTGGAAAGTTTTTTTTTCTTTGCATGCATGGTTTTCAAAAAATTTTCACACGCAAATAAACTCATCTTTTCTTTCCATTGTTTTTTCCACACAAACTTTTTGAGGTACCCGCCTCTAAGAACGTGGTGTCAGCCACTGGGAAAGAGCCTTGTCACTGTATCATGCATGGCAGAAGGCAGAAGGCCAAACTCGGTTTTATGTCAAACCCAGTCATTAATCCGCTAGCGAGGGCAGAGCCCTCCTAACCTAAACCCCTCCCACTGGGCCCCACCACCTCCCACACTGCTTCTTGGAGGGTTAACTTTCCAACACATTAACTTTGGGGACCGAGGCAAACCATAGCAACATGAAAATAAAAGAAACATCTGTGGGTGGAATAACTTTAAGTGCTAAGAAATCAGTAAGAATAAGGCCTGGAAAAATCAGATATGGAAAGACGGGCTTAGCTGAGATGGAAAACCCAACAGTGAAAAAAACTAGGAACCCGAGCTCTCCCTCAAAGAGCCGGCGCTGTCTGTCTGCAAAGACCTTCTTGGAAGCGGCCGAACTCGGCAGAAGCGGCACCTCTGTAGGAGGGGTGGCTGGGCTGGCGCTCTCAAACCCGGCTGCCATTTCCAGTGGCTTGAGCGGCTGGGTGAAGCCCCAGGTGCACCTGAGACAGTCGCCAAGGAATTCCCCGAAGGGATGCAGAAGTCAACCGAAGAAAAAGGCTACGCAGTGGAACAGTTTCCACTTGATGAAGCAATTAAGTATGTGCTTCAAAATGCCTCTGTTTCCAAGACAGAAAAGCAAGCCTCAGCAGTGAAAAATCATGTATTTACTGATTATTTGAAAGGGAGGGAGGGAGAGAGAGACAGAGAGGGAATCTTCTATCTGCTGGTTCATTCCCCCAAATGCCTGCGAAAGCAAGGGTAGGGCAGGTCGAAGTTAGGAGTCAGGAACTCCTAGCCGGGTGGCAGGGGTTCGAGTTCTTGCACCATCATCTGCTGTCTCCCAGAATGCACGTTACAGAAAGCTGAACTGAAAGTGGAGTAAGGCCGGAGTTGTGGCACAGCAGATTGAAACCCTGGCCTGCAGCGCCGGCATTCCATATTGGAGCCGGCTCAAGTTCTGGCTGCTCCACTTCCCATCCAGCTCCCTGCTAATGTGCCTGGGAAAGCAGGGGAAGATGGCCTAAGTTCTTGGGCCCCTGCACCCACGTGGGAGAACTGGAAGAAGCTCCTGGCTCCTGGCTTCGGATCAGCTCAGCTTCAGCTGATGAGGCCATTTGGGGAGTGAACCAGCAGATCTCCTCTCTGTCTTTACCTCTGTCTCCATAACTCTTTCCAATAAATAAAAGAAATCTTTTTAAAAAAAATTTTTTAATTTAATTTAATTTTTTTATTCGACAGATAGAGTTAGACAGTGAGAGAGAGAGAGAGACAGAAAGAAAGGTCTTCCTTCCGTTGGTTCACCCCCAAGATGGCCACAATGATCGGAGCTGAGTCGATCCAAAGCCAGGAGCCAGGAGCTTCTTCCTGGTCTCCCACGTGGGTGCAGCGCCCAAGCACTTGGGCCATCCTCCACTGCCCTCCTGGGCCACAGCAGAGAGCTGGACTGGAAGAGAAACAAATGGGACTAGAACCGGCACCTATATGGGATGCCAGCGCCGCAGGCAGAGGATTAACCAAATGAGCCACCGCGTGGGCCCCTATAAAATAAATCTTAAAATAAAGAAAGAAAGAGAAAGAAAGAAAGAAAGAAAGAAAGAAAGAAAGAAAGAAAGAAAGAAAGGAAGGAAGGAAGGAAGGAAGGAAGGAAGGAAGGAAGGAAGGAAGGAAACGAAACTGGAGTAGCCAGAACTTGCAGCAAATGCCAGCCCAAACTTCTGGATTTTTAAGACAGCAAAAGATGGGAAATTTGGATAACTTTCCTTCTACCACTTCATTATAACTCACAAGCTGCATCCCCCCATGTCCACCTAGAAATTTCAGGTCCTTTTGAAGATAATGTACTGTGTTTATTGCAAAGTTTATATAATCCTTAATTATTATTAATTATTTAACATGCACAACTAAAAACAACTGATTATCATTTTTAAAAGATTTATTTATTTGAAGGTCAGGGTTACAGAGAGAGGGAAACACACACACACACACACACACACGCACACACACACAGATTTTTCATCCCCTGGTTCACTCCCCAGCTGGCCACAATGGCCAGGGCTGGGCCAGGCTGAGGCCAGGAGCCAGGGGCCAAGAGCTTCTTCCAGGTCTCTCACGTGGGTGGCAGGGACGCGAATACTTGGGCCATCTTCCATGCTGTTCCCAGACCATTAGCAGGAAGTTGGGTCGGAAGTGGAGCAGCCGAGACTCAAACCGGTTCCCATCTGGGATGCTGGCATAACAGGCAGCAGGTCCACCCTCTGTGCCACAGTGCCGGCTCCTCAACTGACTATTTAATATGCACAAAACTGTGCTACCATTTCTATTAGACTCCTTTTTTATTATTTATGCCACCACCGAAGTTTTCAGGTGCCCTGGCTCCTCTTTTCTCTCAACCCTGTGGTTCTCACTGTGCAGTGAGCTTTGGGAACACATGTACCACGCAGTGACAGAGCTGACGACTGCAAGGTGACCTACAGAACTACATGGATGTCACTGCCTGCAGCTTTTAATTCCCACATGTTTCTCCCTCACCGTTGTCTGGCTCCCACAAGCTACAGCCCTGAACCCATTAATCAAAGCTGCCTCTCCCCTGTGGGCCCCAGAACCAGAGCCTCCCAAACACCTCTTCCTTAAGGCCCAGGCGGCGACATCTCTGAAGGACCCTCCAGAAACCCCTTGGCCCCCAGTAGCGCGTTCTGTCATCCTCGGCACCCTTCACCTTGGCCTTTCTTGCCGAAGCTCCCTGCTGCAAGCCTGCGTCTCCCGAGTGGTGCGTGCGGTTTCTTTCCCTTGTACAAGTGCACCCCCCTGTCTGCCCCATCTGCATGCAGGTGGCATTGGCCGTGTTGTCAAGATGTCAGCCAAGCTGGGCGCTTCCCCCAGGGGAAATCAGGGCTGGCAGAGTCCCTGTGTGACAGGGACACTCTCAGGGCTGGGGCGGGCTGGGCATCCTCTGAGCTCTCCCTGGGCTGGTCTGGAAGGCTGAACCCCCCCGCAGCATCTCTGCAGGAGCGACCTGAGACCAGCCCCGCAGGAGGTGAGAGAAACGGGATGCAAAGCAGGCCCAGGCTAGCTGGGAAACCGCATTTGAACCACGCGTTCCCTGGAGTGTTTTATTATTCTTTCCTGAACACCTAACACATGTCAGAATTTGGAGAGTTAAGGAAACCCCCCTACCAAGTAAGCTTTATTTTACTTTAAGAAGTGAGTTCCTAGCCCTTCCTGTTGCTAACACCACTGTGTGGCTTGGTTTGGGCAAGGCCAGAAGGAAAGGCGTAAATCTCCATCTCTCCAAAAAGGTGACAAGGTGGGGAGAGGCTGAGGTAGAGGTCAGTGGAATCCTCCAGAAAGCTCAGACTTGGTTTAACCCCTTCAGCTCAGCCACTCTGCACGCGCTGCAGGAGTGGTTTTCAGCGGCACAGCACTGAATTTGATGAGCCGTTAGGAGAATCTGGATTTGGTTTCAAGTTCATCTCCTGACCTGGAGGCGCCTGGCAATTTCAGCTGTAAATCACAGACCAGTGCTAAGGGGCTGGCACTGCGGCGTAGCGGGTAGAGCAGCGCCAGCATCCCACATGGATGCCGATTCAAGTCCCACCACTCCACTTCCAATCCAGCTCTCTGCTATGGCCTGGGAAAGCAGTGGGAGATGGCCCAAGTCCTTGGGCCCCTGTATCCGCATGGGAGACCTGGAAGAAGCTCCTGGCTTCTACCTTCAGATCAGCCCAGCTCCAGCTGTGGCAGCCATCTGGGGATTGAACCATCAGATGGAAGACCTTTCTCTCTGTCTCTCCCCTTCTCTGTCTGTAACTCTACCTCTCAAATAAATAAATAAAAATCTTTTTAAAAATCCTAATGGAAAGCTTCAGGTATATAGCAGGCATTCAATAAATACTGGCTCTTTTAACCATCTCATACTGCCTTTGGGAATAGTCTTGAATAATATGGAGTTGCATTCAAAAATATTCACTAAGGTTATTTGTTTAAAAGATCCAGTTCTCCCACTGATGGTGCTTTCCTCATGAAGTTCCAGGAAGGATTAAATGAGCTAGTACATGTGAGGCACCGGGCACACAGCAGCACTCAGTCCTGGATGACTACAATGGCCGTCTCTGAAAGCACATGGCCAGTTCCAGGCCACAGGGGAAGAACACTACAAACACTTGGCATCATTTTGTAAGGGATGGCTCACCTATGTGGGTCTGAATGGATAAATGACTTAATTTAAGTCCTGAGTTCATGAGATCACACTGAAAAGAAGCACAGCTACGTGCAGGTTGTTTGGGTGAAAAGATAATCAGAGAGTAGAAATTAATAGAAAATGCACCTGTACCCCCAAGAATCGGCTGGGCCCCTTGTTCCCTTCCGCAAGGGGCTGGCACCCCTAACCCACGGGCAGTGAGGAGGTAGAGCCTGCTTCCACCAGGTTGCCTGGAGTGCTTTCCACACTCTCCAATGCACATTCCATACCTGAGTGCCTGAGTTCAAGTCCCGGCTCTGCTCCCAGTTTCAGCTTCCTGCTGATGTGCACGCTAGGAGGGAGCCGCGATGGCTCAAGTCGTTGGGTCCCTGCCACCTGGGAGACCTGGGTTGAATTCTTAGATCCTGTCTTCTTCCTGGTCCAGCCCTGGCTATTGAGGGCATTGAGGGAGTAAAACAGTGGAGGGAGGTCTCTCTCTGCCTGTCTTTCAAATAAATTAAATAAATTTTCAAAAATTTTAAGAAAAAGGCAAAGTGGTTTATGAATGGCTTAAGGCAAGAGAGGAGCAAAAGCTGACACTGAAGTTGGAATTTGTGAGTCTGTAACCCATGCCCGAAGAGAAACCTGCATTTGTTCCCTGGGGAGACCCCTGCACCTGCCACCTACCCCGGGAGTAGAACTCACTCCCAGATGCTTCCTGAGCGGCTGTTGGAGGGAATCCATCCCCTGAGACTTTTTTTTTTTTTTTGACAGGCAGAGTGGACAGTGAGAGAGAGAGACAGAGACAAAGGTCTTCCTTTGCCGTTGGTTCACCCTCCAATGGCCGCCACGGCCGGCACGTTGCAGCTGGCGCACAGCGCTGATCCGATGGCAGGAGCCAGGCACTTCTCCTGGTCTCCCAGGGTGCAGGGCCCAAGCACTTGGGCCATCCTCCACTGCACTCCCTGGCCACAGCAGAGAGCAGGCCTGGAAGAGGGGCAACCAGGACAGAATCCGGCGCCCGACCGACTAGAACCTGGTGTGCCGGCGCTGAAAGGCGGAGGATTAGCCTAGTGAGCTGCGGCGCCGACCCAGCCCCTGCGACTTTCAGCAGAGTAGATACCTGTGGCTTGGGAGACTACGAGGACCTGAAAAGACACCCATGGTGAGGGTGGGACACCCACGGGTGAGAGCAGAATTGCCAACTCTCACTTAGTTGACTTTTTAAGTGTGTCTCCAAAAGACAAATATTAATTTGCCCAGAAATAGTGTGGTAGAGGCCTTTGTCTTTTAATTACACCTATTTCTAACTAAAGTGATAAAAGCTATGGTAGAGGCCCTCCCAAGAGCAGAAGAATAAAAACAGAGGGCCCTGACCCGGGAATGAAATGTGGTTTTTATCTGCCTGCCTGTGAAGCTGCTATCTGTCTGGGTTCCTGCTTGTTCGCACCGAGGGGTGGTGTTAACCGAGGGGTGGTGTTAGCTCTCGCAGAGACAGCAGACAGCTCGGAACATGTGTGGGAGAAAACCACCCTCAGCAACTATGTATGCACACTCAGTGTTGTGTCAACTCCTGTAGTCGCTGTGTAACATTAGAATATCCAACCAAATGGTTGCATGTAGCCACGTAAGGGAGACAAAGGAGCTAAAACCACATATAAGGAAACACCTGTCTTTGTTCAGGCTCAGGCTCTTGGTTAAAAATCCACCCAGGCCTTATGCCAGCATAAAGATAGTAACAATAAAAGACTAGTTCCTGCTGAAGGCCTCGATGTCTCATCTCTGTACACAAATCTTGCTACAGTAGTATAATCTAAATTAGTGATTCTCAACTCTACACCTGAGAATCACCCAGAATGGTTTTTTTAAAAGATTTTATTTATTTATTTGAAAGGTAGAGTTACAGACAGAGAGAGGGAGAGAGAGAGAGGTCTTTCATCCACTGGTTCACTCCCTGATGGTTGTAATGGCCGGAGCTGAGCCGATCTGAAGCCAGGAGCCAGGCGCTTCTTCCAGGTCTCCCACGTGGGTGCAGGGGCCCAAGGACTTGAGCCATCTTCCACCACTTCCTCAGGCAGAGAGCTGGATTAGAAGTGGAGCAGCCGGGACTCGAACCATCGCCCATATGGGATGCCGGCACTGCAGATGGAGCTTTACCCGCTAAGCCACAGTGCTGGCACCTTTTTGTTTGTTTGTTTTTTTTGTTTTTTAGAATCTCCAGGTGACTGTGATGTGCAGTCATGTTCAGAATCCACTGGTCTACATCCACGGTGAGGGACACGTGGTTTCCTAAGCAGCAGCTTGGTCTCAGTGCAGGGTCCTGCATTCTTATGTCAAAGCACTCTCAATTACCAGGGCAAAGAATTGGTCTTGATTAGATTACTTTAAATCAGCAGTCCCCCTGTGATTGAAGGGGGATGTTGGGGAAGGGAAGAAAAAGATCAGCAGCCCTTCCAACGTGCAGTTTGCTTAGCCATTAATCTTTCCAGTACACCGAGTGATTCAAGCCTGAACTCAAATCTTTAACTGCTAACAGGTAGCACAGCTGGTCAATTTGAGTTTTCTCTTCTCCTGCTTTTTATCCCTTTGAGATTCTAATTGTCAAAATTACAAAGAGAGCCAGTAGAAAAGTGTAGAATGAAATCTTAAACACTTGGTTAATCAACAACTGGAATCATGGCCATGGTTATAAGTAACAATTCTCCCCAGTGTGGCTGCCCTTGTCTGCACAGAGCGGGGAAGGTCTCACCTTGCCAACACCCTTCCCAGGAACTGACGGGTCTCTGGCCCACTCCAAACTCAATTTCCCCTGTCCTAGTTCCATCGACAGCTGCTTCTGGAAATTTCTGTTGCCTTTCACCCCAGATCAGTAGGAATTTTTCCTCCCAAGACCCAGACCTGGGCTTTGTTGAGGTCTCTGGGAGCTTCTATACTTTTCCAAGACCAGAACAACATGGACCCAGAGCAAGGCTTCCCCTTTTAGGGAGCTGGGTGGGGGGAGAGAATGGGGCTTGGCCCAAAAAGCCAACACTGGGGTGGAGACATCACACAGAGATTGCCCAGAGTGGAAAGAGACGGAGATCAGAGCAGAAACTGGAGAAGGGAACCCTGAGATCTAGGAGAGACATGGAGCTGAAAATCGGGCACATTTGCTGCATTCAAAAATGGGATTCATTCACAGCAGGTGCATGGCGGAGGCTCCTGGGGCGGGGTCAGGACAGAGCCAGGGCCAAAAGGAGGCTTGGAGATTTGTCCAGTACAGATGTGGGCTAACGTCAAGTATCAACAGGCGCTCCCACCTCTCTGAAAATGGATTTCATTTCTAGGAAAAAGCTTATGGAAACATCCCTGTCAGTCGAGGTATAAACACTGAACGCAGACCCTTATTTGTGGAGACAAACCCAAGTGTGTTGTTTTCCATGTAAAATTTAAACAAAACACCCAAACAAAAACATTCCAGCTTGGAATGCAGCCTGTTGGAAAGTTCTGACCTTTAACCCCAAACTCAAGTCTACCTGGCTAGTTCTTAATTATTAAAATTTAGGATAAAATTGAGAGAACTTTTACTCACATATTTCTGATTCATTTGCATTCAGCAAATCAAGATGATATTTAAATACAACCTCCTTTCAAGAAATCTTTGCAAAATCAAAAATCAGGAAGTTCTATTTTGCAAAAGAGTAAACAAATTTAAGCATCAGACTGGTTTCGTTGGGTGAAATTTGACTAAACTGAAGGCAATGAATGAATTCTTAACTTGGCAAAATACAATTCTCCTCCCTCCCAGATTTATTCTATCATATGCAAAAGGCCACAAAGTTGTTTTCATAGGGGAAACATTTTAAAGTGTGTTCTTGATTTGCATATAAAACAAAACTTTGTTCTTATCAACTGGAGTAGAAATGTTACAAGCACGCCAAGTTTCTCTTCCTTGACTGTAGTTTTGATCTCTATTTCTCATGAGATTCTGCACTAATGTTGCCATATTGCAGAAGAGCAGAGGTGTCACCCTCCTGGGGACATGCTTCCTTCAGTGACAATGGGGCCTACGACATCATTTATTTTTTCCTAAGTTGTAGTGATCAGTGAGTGGTCTTGTTACAGTTAAAGAGAAGGTGGTTTTATATAAAAACCCTAAATTGTTTTCCATGATGGCAAACTCAGTAGCTTTGCTTTTTTTTTTGCCTTAGTCTCAGATTTTTTACTGGGAAAGTAATATGAGAAATTATGACATTGCAAATACCAACACGTTTAAGTAAACATCACCTTGGTTGACCAGATGACCATAAACTTGAATTCTTCGTCTCTTACTCATCACAAAAGTAAGTATCAAAACATTAGGTTTCAGTTCAAGAGGTGATAAGAAATGACATCAAAGGACCAGCCAAAAGCTCCAGCACTCTGGTGCGTGTTAGTGGTGCCTCACTGTGTTTGTAATTTGCGATTCCCTGATGATGAACCATGCTGAACACTTTTTCATGTCTTCATTTGCCAATTTGTGTAACTTCTTGGGTGAATGGCTGTTCAGATTTTCTACCCAG